>NW_027137672.1:72233-73117 GCF_001692895.1 Cenococcum geophilum 1.58
AATAATGCATTAATTGCTTTATTCTAGACAACAACTGCTATTAAGTAAGTTTATACTAATATACACTTTACTACTCTAACTTATAATAAATAGGTCCCTAAGAAGCATGCCAATACCATAAAGGCCGTAATGGGCAGATTACTTATTAATGGGAAGCCACCCTTAGCTAGAGCTAATATACACCCTAGACTATGGGCTGATAACAAGTGGCGCTATAAGACTAAAGAACTAGCACTAGCTCTGATACGAACGTAAGTCCACTATGTATTATAACCCTAACATTATAATAACTAATATAGTATGTCTATTGAAAAATATGGACCCGGTTCTCGAATTATGTTGTACTCTGGCGCTACGTCCTTTATTAATAATGAAGCTAAGACCAAACCTTATATAAATGCTACTATGGTCGGTTATTAATCCTAAGCTATACTAGCTTAGTAAACTAATGTTTATTAGGATATCTATAAGGAGTTTGGCGATGGTTACCCTAATACTATAGCAGTTAATGAAGCGGCGCTAATGGTTGCACTTGCGGAAGGGGTTAGGACATTACTTTCTAGGTATAAGTCTAAACAGTGTGAAGCGGCTAGTGCAGAGCTGGAAGCTGCGGTAGATAGGTTTAAGTTAGAGTAACTCTAAGTTTACTTCTTTGGATATAGGGTTAATGGTTTTAAATTACATATAGAGGACTTCTTAAGTTGGGTATTAGAGATATCCAATATTAATTCAAAATTGGTGATCGGGTTTATAGAGTAATTGGATATATTATATTATAATAAAGATGTCTCTATAAAGTGGAAATAAATAGTAGTATATTATAATGGATTAATATATTATATAACATAGATTAAAGGGAGTTTTTAGAAAGGCTTCCTAAAAAT
>NW_027137672.1:74982-127271 GCF_001692895.1 Cenococcum geophilum 1.58
ATATAGTTTAGAGAAGTGTAATATAAAATATAGCGATATAGTATTATTAGCAGTAAGGTAGTTTTAAAGGATAATAATTGGATTTAAATTATGTAATAAATCGCTTACATAATCTAAAGTATATAAATTTTTTTTTTCTAATCAAAATCCTAAACTTCTAAAAGCTTGTTACGGAATAGAACCCAAATATTAAATTTAACTCTATTCTAAGCATCCTTTATTAATTTCAATTTCGGGATGCCATAGATACTGCTCTCGGCCCTACTTGCTTAAAGGCCCGACCCGGTATTCCTTAACATCCTTAAACAACAACGTAATGATGCAATCTCAAAGGTAAAGCCAAACGCTAATATATGCATGGCATGCTTAATGACGGCATTTAAAGCGTTCTAGGTCAATCGTGTTCCTGACTGGTGCATATTTGTTAGCGTAGAAAGCTATAAATACTTTAACCTTGATCTTACCAATAGCGCTCGACTATGTTGCTTATACCTTTAAGACAAAAATAAATGCTTTTAGGTATAAGATAGCTATATTATATAGTTCCAATATATACTAATATATATAGATGCCCNAATCGCTAGTACCGATNATAAAGAGTATTATAAGTCGATTTATAGTTAATGGAGTACTTCTTAAAGCTAAGAGCCNGATGCCNNAGGAACTCGCNAAAGATAAAGCATNGGTTAGCGAAGTTNAGGAGCTGCANAAGCGGGTAATTCCGTTATTAGTATAGGGTTACAATATAATAGCAGTGTACTAAGTAATATAGGATCTTAATAGGGATGTATAAAACTCCGTTTAACGTTCCATAGTATATAGGACAAGAAGTATATATTAGGGTTTGTATTAAGTTCTAGTAAATCAGATTTATAAATACTAAATTATAATAGATGAGTGAGAAGAACCAACACTATAAGGGTATAGGAGGTCAGCAATTGGATCTGTTATTAGCAATTAGTAAAGAAGTGTAGACATTACTAGCTAATAAAGACTTAGAGGAAGCTATTAGTATTAGTAAGGGTATTCAGGAAGCATTAACGAAGATTAGAGGCAACTAGTGGTAGATTTTGATAAGAGGTAGAAATAGGGTAGGTAGCATACTCTATATAAGATGGAATTATAGGATAGTAGATTCTATAGTGTAATAAAGGGGTTATTATAGAAGAGAAGGTTATAAGTAGAGGATTTCTAGAAAGGCTTCCGAAAAATNNCCCCTTATAGTACCCCTTCCCNTAGTGGATTTCGTCCTGGTATTATTAATAAGAGCTAGGCAATAGAATTAATGGGATTAAGGCTCCATAGCTATATAGATAATTTTNATTCTNGTGTTNGCGNATNGTCTAAGTGTTATAGGANATTAGTAGGGGAAGGGGCGGCGGCAAAAAGTAATCGGACACTAATGCTTTAGGCAAAAAATACGACGGCATTAAGAAATGATCAATTCTAGCATTAAATTGACTCTAACTCTAGTACTAATTACAGTATAAAAAGTTTCGTGCTCAAAGTTAGGTCTTTATTATTCTTCTACAAGGTTTAAAGGCTTCCTCTACAGCGACGTAATATTACTATTTCTTACAATTCTCCTTATTAAGTGTGTAAGTCTTAAAGATATCTGTAAGGTCATTAGCTAATAGAACTAAAGGTCTTCCGTTCTTCTCCTTTACAGAAACTAGATAATAGATTTTAGGAGGTAGAAGGCTAGCAGCAAGGGGCTCTTCTTAAACTGTAAGAGATTGTTTCTATATATTAGCAGGTATTAATTTTACAAGGTTATAGAGGTTTACGGGGTCTCTTCTAGTATTCCAAGACTTATAACAGGTTAAATATTGAGGTTTTCTAATATGGGAAGTATAAGGAGGCATTCTACTAAGTGTTAAGTAAGTGGAGTAGAAGTAGAGTTAGTTTTTATAGTATAGGGGCGAAAAAAAGAGAATTTTTAGTAGGGTTAGATTGTGTTAATAAGTTATAGTATCGGATTACGTTTTACTAGGGCGTTTATAATGTTATATATATTAGTTATATATATTATATTATAATATGTTTTAAATTTAGGCTTAGGTATATTCGGTTAAGATAAAGTTTTTTAATATTTTTAATATTTAATAATTATATTTTCTGTAGATATAGAAGTTTTATAAGTTTATTAGGATTACTATTAATTATAAAAAGTAGGTTAGAAAAGGAGAAGTTATAAAGAAAAGAGAATATATATATATAGGTATTAGTTAGGGAAAGGAGANNGAGGAGTATATAATAGGGAGTTAGTAAGTAAGTTAAGTAGCAAGATAATATAAGTTAGGTTAATAATTATATTATATATATTAGCAGTTATAAGGAAACGGCTATAGAATAATAGGGGATATTTTCGGAAGGGTTCCGAAAAATGGCCATTATAGGTATATATTTATAGGATGGTAGTATTTAATAGTAATTTAAATAGTAATAGTAAGTAAAATAATATTAACTAGGACGGGGTAACCGGGACAGGGTAACTAGGACAGGGTAACTAGGACAAGGTAACTAAGATAGGGTAACTAGGACGAGGTAATTAGGATAGGGTAATTAGGACGGGGTAATTAAAACAGGTAACCAAAACGGTAGTAATAACTAGGACGAGGAGAGTAAGAAGGAAGAAAGAGGGAAAAAGTAGTAAATTAGGTAGTAATAGGGATAAGAATTAAAGGTATAGGATAGGGGGGTAATAGGGATAGTAATAAGGGTAAAGGAGGGTAGGGGATTTGAAGGTTAAATAATAGGTAAAGGTTAGAAATAAATTTAGGAGTTTTGGGTATTTAAAGATCTAGAATAACTTAAAACTACTACTACGCTTATCTAAATTGTAATATAGGCGTTATGGTGGAAGATATGGTTAATTAAAGATATATATTCTAGTATGTCCTTCCTAATTTAGTAAGGCTAGTCGCAATTACAACCTATCTAAATTAGGGTTTTTTTAGAATACTAGTTAGGCTAGCTATAAACCACTGCTACAGTAAGCACTTAATATAAGATGTTATTCTTAAATAAAATCTAACGCTTTAATTAAATTCTGCTAAATTCTGCCGACCTAAATAAACTCTGTTATATTTGCAGGTAGGCGGCCTTATTACGCTAACCAGTTTAGGGTTTTTTTAAAATACCAGTTAGGCCAGCTACAAACCACTGCTACAGTACTACTACAGTAAGAACTTAATATAAGATGTNATTCTTAGATGAAATCCNACGCTTNAATTAAATTNTNCCNAATTCTACTAACCNAATNGAACTCTNTCGCATATNNAGGTAGGCGGCCTTNTTACGCTAACTAATTTAGGGTTTTTTTANAATACCGGTTNGGCTAGCTATAAACCACCGCTATAGTACTACTACAGTAAGAACTTAATATAAGATNTCATTCTTAGATGAAATCCGACGCTTTAATTAAATTCTGCCGAATTCTACCAACCTAATCGAACTCTATCGCATATGTAGGTAGGCGGCCTCGTTACGCTAACCAATTTAGGGTTTTTTTAGAATACCAGTTAGACTAGCTATAAACTACTACTATAAACCACTACTACAAAACACTTAATATAAGATATTATTCTCAAATAAAATCCAACGCTTTAATTAAATTCTGCTAAATTCTGCCAACCCAGTCTGTTGAAATATAATACTTAATTCTACTGCCAATACCTAACCACCTTTTAGTATATTAACATGCCAAAATATTAAAATATAATGTTTTAACTTAATTCATCTATCTAGGGAAGGCTGATTTACCAGCCGCCTTACGCCACTAGAAGATTAATTCTTAATACGATCGAACTCTATTATATACAAATATTCAACTATAGGTAAGCAGCCTCGCTACGCTAACCTGTTTAGGGTTTTTTTAGAATGCTAGTTGTTAGCAACTCGGTTAATTAAGATATAAGTATAGCAAGAAAGATATATGCAAGCCTATATAATTGGATTGTCTATAAACGAAAATCTAAAGCTATAGAAAGAAAAGGAGAAGAATAATAATACTACTTAAAGTAGAGATTTTATATAATCTAATTATATATCTGCCGTAATCTACTGTTTTTCTATCAGCCCGTAACAATTGGCTTTTTTGGTATATTAATATACCAAAGTTATATAACTGCAATTTGTAGCAATCTGCTAGTATTATAACAGTTCTGCCATCTGCTAAGTTCTACTACATTCTACTAAATTCTGCTAGTACCGTAACACTAGTCGGGCTAGCTACAAACCACTACTATAGTGCTACTATAGCAAGAACTTGACATAAGATGTCATTCTTAGATAAAATCCGCGCTTTAATTAAATTTTGCCAAATTCTGCCGACCTGAACAAACTCTATCACATCTACAGGTAGGCGGCCTCATTACGCTAACTAGTTTAGGGTTTTTTCAAAATGCCAGTTAGGCCAGCTACGAACTACTGCTATAGTAAGAACTTAATATAAGATATCATTCTTAGATAAAATCCGACGCTTAAATTAAATTCTGCTAAATTCTGCCGACCTAAACAAACTCTGTTGCATCTATAGGTAGGCGGCCTTATTACGCTAACTAGTTTAGGGTTTTTTTAAAATACTAGTTAGACCAGCTACGAACCACCGCTATAGTACTACTACAAACTATTTTACAATAAATCCCTAAAATCATTTAAAAAAGCTTAGTAGTAGGCCAAGAAAATACCTAACTCCTTAAGACGCAGCAAAAGCTAAAAAGCAGAGCAATTAATAACAATATTAACAAAACCTCCAACTTTAGGAACTAGCAGATTTCATCGCATATAAACCTCTACTCTATTAAAATATTCTAGCAGAAACCCCCCAAACCGGCCTTCAAATAAGCCTCAATATTTAAATTCCTTAAAATAGCGATACTTAACAAGGCGATACTTAATAAGGCGATATTCCCTAATCCCTGCGACTAAACTATATATAACTAAGCAAGAGCGAAAGTGAGAGCGAATTAGATATCGACCTTACTAGGCAGATCTAGTAGGTATAAATAGATAAGGAGAAACACAACGCTAAACGGGAAGAATATAAGGCGGAAGTTTCCTAACGGCTAAATGAAATGCATGTAATAACCGCTAAAATTATACTATAACCAGATAATATAAATAAAGCTAGTACACCCAGCAATTTGGTAATATTAGGCTTGTAGGTAATAGAAGGGTCAAAAATTACCGCCGGAGTAGAAAGGGCTAGCAAAAGAGGGTCACAGCGTTCTTTTTCAAAAGCTACTTCTATAGATAAACCAATATTATTAGATAATAACAGCATTAGTGCTTCGCGTGCTTTAAACAAATTAGCAGATACCCAAAAATTACAAAAAGTAAGAACCCTATCGCAGACACTAAACTAGCGCAGCTTACCTTCCCTACAATTATTAAATAGAAGTCTTGCTAAACAAAGCAAGTCATTCCTAACTCAAACTAATAATCTCTTATCCTAGATAAAATCTTTACCAACAAGAGCACCTATATATAACACGCCAACCTCGCCAGTTATCCAAAGATCTCTAAGCACTGCTTTATCTTTATGTCTTTATCCAGCTAAAGAAACAGTCCCGCCTATACCTATCTAACCTATAAGTTAAGGAACACTACCAACAGCTTCTATCCCGCCCGTAGTCTCTCCTATATAAGCTACCACTCCGCCCGTTACAGCCCCAACTTTAGCTATAATAGCACCCCTAGAACTAATAGAGCGGACGGCTTTTAAACTTGCTAAATAACTTCGGAGTTTTTAAGGCTGCACCTATAAACAGCATAAAGAGGCAGATTAATTATACTAACAGTACCACTAACGCCCTGATATACATTCTAAGTATTCTTCTTTATAGCAAATTACTACTATTATCCGCGGGCAGTATAATGGAGAAACGCCACTTCTAGACGTGCTAAGTAGTACTAAAATAATAAAGCTAGCGGACCTCCGCAATATTAACTGCTAGGGGGCTTTTAAGGGCATAAGTTGCTTTACTACCCCTAAAGATATTAGGACTTATAATAAGAACCTACCTAAAAACCTATACCTGTCACAACACTACTCTACTAGTAATAAGAATCGCTGTACCAAAGTAACGTTTAATATTAATAGCATCTGCTACTTTCCCAGCAGCTTAGGAATTGCTTATTATAGGATTAATTAGTTTCCTAAAGCCTATCCTATTCTCAATATTATTGCAGATATACACTTCGGCCTAAAAGTACCTATATATAATAGTAGAGGAGCATTATCTAAGAAGTACGTCCTACTTTATAAGATACCTCACTACTGTTTCGGCACTATTATTGGTATAAAGATACTCTTTATATTCATCTTTTTTCCAGCGCTCTATCTAGAAAGCGACTATAAGTACTCCACGTACCTTAGCAAGGAAGATTAACAGCTTTAGTATAATGCGGTTCTTAGTCCTGCTTTAACCAAGACAATTAAATGCTTAAATATTTTGTAGCATTATCCCGCTTCCGCCCACATTGCCAATGCAGATTTGGTTAGAGTAGCCGCGGAGTCTTTTACCCAAAAAGAATGTGCTAAGAACTAGCTTTTAAGACACGTACTGTAGCCTCAATACCTTAATCCTCTTTAGACCTATATACTTAAGACTATTAAGGATAATCCTAGCTTCTAGCGGTTCTAAGGTGCAACCCTCTTTATAAACGGAAAAAATACAAAACTTAAATATATGGACCCTAGTTTGACGGGAGCATATATAAGATGGGAAAATCACTAGTCTAAGGCAACCGACCCCTAATTCTATAACAAGGATTAGACTTTTATAGACCTCGCAAAGCAGGTAACCTTAGAAGATAGTACTTTGCTGTATAATTAAATACTAGATAGCTATAAGGTAGAAGTATATCTATAAAGGAGTTGCTGCCTTAAAGCGTATTCTTAGACTTAGAAAGTCCTTAATACTAATAAAAGCCGAGCTAGGGGCAATCTTAAGCGCACTAAATACTCCTAGGCAATAATGCGAGATTTGATAAGCTAGACTATGTTTACTACACTACGTAGAAAGGAGAGTATGGATGGACTAATTTATTCCTAATTTTATTCACTAATAAAGGGTCCATTTAATATATTAAAGACGTATATCTTTAATAATAAATCTCTTAAGAATCTTGCGTTGGACCCTAGGTATATTTAGTTACTATAGTAAGAAGGCGGAAGCATTACGTTTTCTAAGGCTGTCTACGAGTTTAGTTACCTTTATGGAAAAAGGCGAGCTTATAGTAATCTAATTAACAATTAGTGGAAATCATATAGGATTAGGGAAGAGTACCGTATTTCTCTTATAATGGTAGGTGAGATTTATAAGCAGTGGCGTAAGTAGGACTTATATAATGATAATGAGATTAATTACAGCTAGTACGCCCTTCCTTATTATATTATCCCAACTTAAGAGACCCTTAGTTTTCTATACGCCTAGATTAACAAGTACTACTTCCTCTTTAAGCATATTCGTGTATATACCGCCATAATATATTCCTTGCCGGAGACAATGGTTATAGTTATTGCCCTATAAGCACTCTGGTTCTGCTATAGCAGCAATCTTCTATAATGGGAATTACTTTTATATAAAGATCGCTAGGAGCAAGAACGTAATTATAAAATCATAGTTAAAAAAGGGCTTAGTATGCGTAATAGTATAGAGCGTTATAGTCTTAGCTGGTTTCTACTAAAGTTCAATTAGGCTATATAGCGGCTAGCACTACTATATGGCGAGAATATCCTAGTTAGAAATATGCTAATATACAAAGAGTATAAGTGGAGGTAAAAAGCGGTTAAGGATCTCCAGGATATCTTTATCCGCTTTAATTAGGCCGAGTTATAGTATAACCGCTACAATATTTAAAGAAATCTATCACTATTAAGAAAATGGCTTAAATACCTCCACGTCCTCAACCTTAAGCAATTCGACATTAATATCCAGAAGGTAATGCTTAAAATCAATAAAGGCTCAGCAGAACTAGCACTAGCGGCAATGTAGTAAAAGGGCGAATTTCAATTCTACTACCAAGGTATAAAGGAGATATTTTCTACTAACGGGGTAATAGGACTACCGCACTTTGTGATAGGAAATAAGATGCGGTTTAAGAAAGTAGCAGATCTACTTAACTTCTTATTTCTATAGGATGACGAAGAGAAGCGGATGGGCTAGGGTAGTAAACCGTATTAAGCAATTTTGTAAAAAAGCTTTAAGTTAGTTAAGAGGCGGCTAGGATACAGGAAAGCAGAAAGGTGGTTAGATAAATTCCTCTATCTTATCCGCCTAACGCATTAGATCCTTCCATACCCGTCTAATACTGCTTTTATTTCATTAACAAAGACAAGCTATAGTTAAGGACTAAGGCGACGAATGATGTGGTTCTCGGCAGTATATACAAACCTAGAGAAAGTAGAGCTTCTAGTCCGTTTAATACCTTATACACTTTTTAATATACTCTAGGCTATACGTTAATAGACGTTAGGAAACGGACAAAATTAGCAAGAATGGGGTATATATCAGCTTATTAAAGTATGTAGAGAGCAAGGGCTATGGATATACAGGCTTGAGGAGAGTGAGGAGTACTAGGTAGTAGGAAAGAAGAGCATTAGACTAAAAGGATTTTCACTACTATAGAAGCGGTCGCAGCTGCTAAAGCTCTTAATACTAAAGCAAATTAAGAACAAGAGCCTTAAAGAGCTAGAGGAGCTAATAGTAGAATAGAGCCGGGACGAAAGCGGCAATGCTTAGAATAAGGAAGACTTTAATAGTAAAGAAGGGAGTAGGTAAAGAAGTGACAAGGATAATAGGGTTAATAGGAACTAAGATATACAATTAAAATCTAATAAAAGTAGAACGGTAAGCCGTAATGCAACTAGTAATAGTAGCATTTTCATTCCATCTAATTAGATATTATATTACGGAGCAAGAGGCGGAGTCCAAAGAGGACATAAAGGAAGTTTAGCTAAGATAGGTAGGGTGGAATGTTTTGTAAATAGGCTATATTATAGAAAAGTCGGAGCGGTTTCCTTAATAACTCGCGACTTGGTTTCGGTATATTAATATACTAAACTAATTTTTTTTACTAATGCCACTTTAATTCCCTAATAATATGTCAAAATATAATTATTGCGAAAATGGATAATAATTAATATAAATAAGTGTTAAGATAAGTGTTAAGATGAGTGTTAAGATAAGTATCGAGATAAGTGTTGAGATAAGTGTTAAGATAAATGCTATTAAAATAGACAATTAAGGGAAGTTATAAGTAAAAAGAAGCTTAATATTTAATAGAGTAGGAAGCTCGTATATCTATATATATTAGGTTAATATTTAGGAATAAGTAAAAATATTAGTTAAAGAGGGAGCGGAATTTAAAAAAGTCTAGCAAGCGGCAGTAAAGGCAATTATGCGTTAAAATAGTCTAGTTGTTATTATTATAGGCATAGGAGTAGGGAAAAGTATATTATTCCTATTACCAGCATCATGTTCCGAGGGCGTGTCAGTAATAATTATACTATTAGTTTCGTTAAGAGGGGATATAAAAGCGCGATGTAATTTACCTACCAACAATATATAAAAGCGCCATAAAAGGTTTCTCTATAACGCTATCCCTAAGTAAAGCTTTGCTAGACATCCTGCCTTAATATTTAAAAATATTACGTCCCCTTAGCGTGGCCCTCTACATTAAACACGGCGACTGCTATATTGCTACAAATTTCGCGCGATACCTTATACAGTCGCATTCTATTAAAGCCGGCTAGGTTAGGTACTAAAGCCTACACATAGAAAAAGCCCTATTAGTATTCTCCTTATCCACAATTAGATAGGTAGGGTAGAATGTATTATAAATTAGAAGATTAAGGTGGCAAGGTAGTAGTAAGGATATCCGTTTCAGATTAATAATAAGTAATTATATTGTATATATATGTGTTATATATTAAGCTCGGTTATAGGCGGACCTTAAAATAGTCTAACTAAACAATCAGTTATATAATATAGTCCTAGGCTTACACTAGGTCTATCTAGGCTTCTTTAATAGCCTCTTACTTCTTCTTATATCTTCTTATAATTACAGCACCTCTTCCTTTAGCGCCTCCTCCTTCCCCAGCGCCTCTTCCTCCAGCGCCTCTTATTCTTAGGCCATCCTCGTTCCCTAGCTCTTCTTATTCACCCGACCCCTTTTATCCGCCCAATTCCTTCGGTTTTATTCCAGGAAAATTGGTCTTAGAATTCTTATACCAAAACTTCTCTTGTTTTTCCGCTTCTTTATATAATGCCTAGATCTACTTACTAATAAAGCTAATTAGAATGTTCCGTTTAAAATAATTAGGTATATTGTTTTTGTTTTTAGTGTAAAGCTTTTCCTAAGCCCCTTCTAGGGATATTTACTAGAATTCTGGCAGCACTTCAAACCGGCTAAGATTTCAAGTCTATGTCTTCCACTTATTAAAGAAGTTTGTTTAAGAATCTAAGTGTATCTCTAGGTTTAGCGTAATCTAAATAGGATATATAAACAATTTCGGCTTAGTTTCTTCTTCTTCTTAGGTCTATTGGGGTTTTTTCCCTCTAGTCTTAACTTCTATTCCTTCGGTTCGGACTATTATCCCATTAATAGTTAGGAAATTATAACGTTAGGGTATATATAGCACAGTTTTATCCTTAAAGGTATTAAAAGGTAGAATCTTACCTTTAAAAAATGACGTTTTGATTGAGCTCGGACTATAGGGCAGATAGGAGAGACTATATATCGCAATCGATGCTAAGATAGCATGCTTAATTATAAACCCAGCAATAGATAGATTGTTAATATACTCTAGCAACGCGTTTAAGAACTCCATATCGTAGTAATCTAATCTCTTCTTAAGTAGTACCCCACCTATAGCATTACGGGCTATACTATATAAATAGTGCCCTACGGATTCCTCTAGTTTATTATTATATTCGTTATAAAAATACCGGAGGTTAACAAGTTTTAGTATATTAATTAATAGATCCTAAATAGGCTAGCTATAAATATAAGCCTTTATATAGTGGTAGTGCCTAAACACGTTAGCAAAGGTATATAAGTAGAATAAGTATATTATACGTCTCTAAATCCGGCTTAGAACTTTTATTCTGGATTTCTAACTTAAACCTTAAAGCATCTCCGCCAATAGCCTTAAAGTATAGAGAGTTTAGATTAATCTTACCTTTTATAATATACTTATTTAAGAGCAATGGGATACAGCTAGTGAAATCTTCGACTTTAAACCTCTTGTCGTCTTTAAACTTCTCACCGTCTACTTATTTTACCTTTTCTTTTCACTCCCACTAACACGCTAATTCTTTCTAAATCATAGTTAGAACCATCTCTATTATAAACAGGTTACTACTCCTATCACTTACTTTAGTTAAGCCTCCATAGGCATATATTATTTTATAATTATCCTGCCTATTTAACCTGCCAAAAATCCTATAGTTATTCGCTAATAAACTAAGGATTCCTTTTCTTCTTAGTAATAGTAAACTATCTAACCATTAACGTAATTCTAACTTCACGCTAATGGTATCTTAGTCGTCATCCTTCTCTGTCTCTAGAGCGTTAAGTTAATCAATAACAAAAACGATATTCGATATTGCTAATTGCTCTTTAAGGAATTTATCCATCGCTTTTAGGTCGTCTAGTGTTAAGATAGCCTATTACTTGCTTATATCGCCCGCCCAGGTAAAAAGCATTGCGGCTTTTATATATCTAACTTACCTTTTTATTAATTCCCGATAATTAGGGATATATATAACGTGTGTTTTCCTAGCTGCTAATAAACAGATAAGGGCAGCTAGAAGATAAGACTTTCTATAGCCTCTAGTTCTATAGACAATAAGATAAGTTTTGCTATTATCTTTATAGAGGTACTTAACCTTATGTATAAGTGTCCTAAATTTCTCTCGCCCTATATATAGCCAATTTCTTTCAGCATCTTCGGAACTAATACTAAATCTATCTAGATATGCCTTAATTACAAACGGAAAGGGTAATTTAGCGCCGAAGGCGGGTTTAGAAAACTGCTTAATAAAATTAGAAAGCGGAATAACGCCTTTAAAAGGTAAATTAACGGATAACTGGTAGAGCTTTTTAATTTTCTGCTAGATAAGCTCCCTCTGCTAATAAGCACTTTTGGCGAGCTGTTAATCGCTTTCAAGACGCGGCTTTTTAGAAGCGCTGTTAAACACGTTCGTATCTCTAGCCTATTATATGCTTCCTATAATCTTGTTAGCTTACAGTATATTTAATATACTTAGATAAAGACAGTAAACTTACTTATTATACCAGCAGACCCTATAATGCTGTTAGCTTAATTCCTACGTGGCATTAATTATATAATAAGATGGTAACTTACTCTCCCCTTTCGCGGGCTCTATTAATAGTTTCGCGAGTACTATAGCTGTTCTATAAGATAGCCTACAATCCCTAAAGAAGCGCTAGTTACTATTATAGCTTAAGAAAGTAAGCCTAGTAACACATGCCGCTCTTAGTTTCGCGCGCTCGTCCTTATTAAGTGGGATATTTTAATCCTGCTTAATCTACGCAATCAGCTCGTCTATACTCTATTTCGTTAGGGGCTTTATATGGCTGGCCGGCTTAGGGTCATATTCTAGTAGGGTGGCTATGGCGGTTAATAGGATGGCGCGGCTAATATGTGTAATAAGTAAAGTGGAAAGGAGAGACGGAGTGTGCTTATAGGTATATAAAGTAGGTATAGAAGTGGTGGCAGAGGAATAGGGAGTAGAAAGAGAAGGTATAAAGGTTAACTAGTAGATAATATAGGGTCAGGACTTTAATATGAGATAAAAAGTGGTAAAAAAGCTTTATTAGAGATAAAGAAAAGTAGTAAATAAAGCGTGACATCACTAGGATAATAATATGCAGGCCGGTAAAAAGTTAGGCAGGGCTGGGCGCCTGAGCTAATTGGCGCGCTAAGGGTGGCAAATTTACGGCAGAATACCGTGCTTTACCGCCTAGCGATTACTTAACACCAAATTTTCGACATCTCTATATGGCCGCCACCACCCTAATATATACGCTATAGATACCGCGCTAGAGTTATTAAAGTTACTAAAGCCTAGAAAATAGCCTATTTACGTATAAGTTGCTAAAGATATAGTATTGATTGTAAAACGTTATCGCGTAGTCACTACGGGTTGTAGGGCACTGTAAGGCACTATAGATAGGAGGACTAGGCAATAAAGTAAGCAGCATAAAGATCTAGGGTAAAAGAATTATATACCCGGACTTCTGCTGCGCTAACACGACGCGACGTGACTAAGTTATCGCTTTCCTACCTCCTCGCTATAGATAAGCACCTTATGCCTGTTAATAGTACGGAGTATACCTACTAGCCCGACCTTCGCCGCGCCCTTAATAACTAGGCTGTTAAAGAGAAGTTCTTATTCCGGATAGGGACCTGCGGAGAGAATGGCCCTTAATTCCTATTTCTCGATTTTAGATTCCCGTTTTAAGCCCCTATTGGTTTTAAGCCCTAGTAGAAAACAGTTTACTATTCTTAATTCCCATTTCCGCTATTTTAGACAAAGTAGAGGAGATATAATTTATAGTAGCTCCTATAGCGATATAGCGGGACAAAAATAGTATTGTCCTTGTTGCTGCGGCGTATAGTGCCTTGCGTCATTGGTTAAGCTCTTACAGTAAAGCATTCTATATCTTAGTAACTATCCTAATACATTAATGCCGGTTTATTAGGGCGCGTATTAGCGGGAGATATAGCGTGGGCAAGTTCTAAAACAGCTAGTAGGACGTGATTTCTAAGACGAGCTTAAGTATATACTATGGTTAGGAGAGAAGCGGGAGGTATATAGGCAAAAGTCTTACAATATAATGTTTATTGCCAACGAGGTAATAATGGATATTTTAAGCAGGCTGTAGTATATGGGTAGAGTGGAATGTTTTGTAAATTAGAAGATCAATTTTTAATATAGGCTATGTTATTATAGAAAACTTAGAGTGATTTCCTTAACAACTCGTGACTTGATTTCGGTATGTTAATATGCTAAACCCTTTTTTTTTTACCAATGCTACCTTAATTCCCTACGGGGAGCAATTAATGCAAGGTTTATAGTCTAATAGTAACTATAGTGCTGTAATTTAGTGCTCTTACCAATATTTAATATTAGTTGGTGCTGTGACGTACCTATACGGCGGGCGTGTACTACCGATAAATAATGGCGGAAGCGAGCGTAAAAGGAAAGTTTGTGTCTCCTAAGGTGTTACGCCCAAGGCTAGAATTAATATAGCTATAGGTATTTAATTATATAGAGATAGGAGATAGCGTATTAGGGTTATAATAGAGGTTCGCTAGAACCCGTAGGCTGGAATATAATACAAATTAACACTAGTAGCGTTAATAACGGCAATAACAAATACTAATAGTAGTAGCACTTAACCGGCTAACTAGTTTTTATATTACGATCTTAATTATAAAGTACTAATATGCAAAGAGCATGGCTATGTAGTTTAAAATCTATAGTTATATCTACGTAACTATTCCTTAATACTGTAAAAGATATAAAAGGAAATCGTTAAAAAGTATAGTAAATATGCTTTTTTAGGCCTAAGGGATATGCTACTACTAGCACTACCTAGACTATTATTTAAAATACCGCGAGATACTTTTTATGCCACGAGGAAGTATATAGGTTTATTAGTATATAATAGAGTATAGAAGTATAGCAAAAAGATATATAGATAGAAGTTAACTTAGTAAGACTTTACTCTTAAACTCTAACTTAAGAAGAGGTTTAGTTTGATTTCGGCATAATAAACATGCTAAAATTAAAACAACGAAACCTTTTAAAGCTTTGGTCTGATTTCGGCATAATAAATATGCCGAAATTAAAACAACGAGACCTTTTGGTAAATTTTTTTACCTAGTTTTAATATAAAAAGCTATTCCTTTCTGTTAAAATGTAATGCTTAACTTAATTTGTTTAAGGAAGGCTAGTAGCTATATAATACAATATTAAAGAGGCTGGCTTTACTAACCTCCTTACGCCACTAGTGTTACGGCACTAGCAGTACTACGGTACCGGCAAATTGCCGCAAATTGCTATAGATAGCGGTTACGTGACGTAAGGTTATATAAAACTTTGAGCGGCACCGCCTGTCTTCCCCTTATAGTCTGAATAATAGTAAAATATATAATAGCTACCGGACGACTTAAGGCAGAACTGGATTAATAACCCGCCTACCATAGTTAAACCCCCCTCCCCCCCCTTATACTTCGACTAACCTACACTACGCACCCTCGTGCCACCAGCAGATCTCGCTTTAATTGCTAAAGATAGGATAATGAACACTTAGAGGAACAGCCCCCTAAGACTACCTACTACTAACTATCTACGAGATCTCGCAGAATAAGGTATTAGTAATACTAGGGAGTACTAAATAAGGCATATATATGGGCTTGTACAAGAATATGGCGAGACTAAAAGGAGTAAAAATATGTAATATAGTACTAGTGCCCTTTAGGCTTAGTGCCTCCGGGCGGAATAAACATCATTATTATTATGTCCTCCCCTTTCCTTTTCCTTAGCTTTTATCGACCTAAATTGGAGTTCCTTACTACTATTATAATACTGTCTAACGACCTAGATTGTCTATATAAACTATATCTTAGTTATCTTGTATCTTAAGCTTATATGTCTTATTAAACGTCTTATTACCTGTTTCTCTTAACTATGACCTACTAAATAATAATGTTGTTATTATTGTATTTGGACCTACCTAATATATATAGGGGGGCTTCTGGGGCCCTCTTTAATGAACGGAGTTCTTATTCTTAATTGTCCGTTTAATAGCTTTAGATCCTCATTTATAGACAATCCAATCGTATAGGCTTACGCGTCTATCTTACCGTACTTATACCTTAATTGACTAAGTCGTTAACAACTAGAAGATCAATTCTTTATACTATTGGTATTACGGCACTGTAATGCGTAACCTAGATAGGGAGCCTAGTTAGGGGTTTAGCTAAAGACTTAGCGTCCTAACGCGTATATATTATATCTCTACCTCCTATATATACCTCTTCTCTTCTCCTTAGCTTTATATCTTTATAATACAGCATTTATTTAAGCTTTGGTTTAGAGGCATTTATTTAAGCTATAATATTCAGTATGTTAATATGCCAAAATCAGCCTTTTTTAATATATTAATATATTAAAATTAATCTTAGCGACTTAGTTAATTAAGCCACGAGCATGGCAAGGAGGATGCATATAAGCCTGTACGATTAGATTATCTATTAACGAAGATCTAAAGCTAGAGAAAAGGAAAGGAGAAAGATAAGTGGCGCTACTTAAGGTTTTATACAATCTTCTAGTCACGTAGGGGTTATATAAGCCCTATATCTACTATAACGTCTACTATAACTATAACTAGCTGCTATTTTCTACTGGTGCTATAATAATTAACCTCCCGTAGACGTAGAGCTTGTAACTATATTAGGGCCTATATAACAGCTTATAGAGGTTTATAAAGTAAATGCATTATATATAGAGAGGGATATTTGCAAAGTTATAAAGTAATATTTATATATCGCTAAGGTTATTTTGATTTCGGCATGTTTGTTATGCCGAAATCAGATTAAAGCTTAATTTTTCTTCCCTTTTTAAAATTATACGCCGCCCTAGCTGCCCTAAGGGCGCTATGCTAGGTCTTCTATTTTATAGAGATAGTCCTAGGTAATTACCCGTCTCACTTATAGCAGTGATTCCGTAAGGCTCTTATCCGCTTATCTACTATATGCTATAGGTATATAGTGCCTAGGAGAGAAGTAAACGCCTAAAATCGCTAAGTCTAAATTAAATGCTAGAGCAATATAATTATAAGGATATATTTAGGCAGGGTAAGTTCCTATACAAAGGAGATAATTGAAATTAAATAATTAAAAAGTAGTAAGTACCTAAATTACCTCCGTTCCGTACCGTATATTAAAGCTAGGCCTATTTTATAGGCCTATTTTCTTACCATAATGCTATCCGTCTTCCGCCAATATCGTATATAGCGTCTGCCGTTAAGAGAAACTTAAGTAGTCACTTTTAGTCTATTCCTGGCCTCTAGAAACTGCCCTAGAAGGCCTTCTTATACTATATAGATTACTGCCTTTTTTGCTAACCATGTTTTGTTTAAGATCTCTTAAATGCTCTAAGGTTGGCTATTATGCGACTATATTTCTTTTCTTAGTTTTTTGAAATTGGGACACTTGACTAGGACGTATCGTCCTATCTATTTGTCCCCGCACGTATACCTTAAGTTAGGCGCACGTTTAATCCTATAGAGGTAGCTCCTTAAAGCCACCTTTCCTATTTAGATCTAGGTAAGTATAGCTGAAAGGGCCTTTAGCAGGTCGTTGTGTATCTTAAGTCTCTACTTTAAAATCTTTAGTGCTAATCTATATAACTCCCTTTTAGTTTTACCTCTCTCCTATTCCCTCTCCCAGTGTGCTTCTATTCGGGCTTTTATATATCTCTTTACTGCCACTAATAGGCTCTATAAGGAGGGGAAGGTAGGGGCCTTTTGTCCCGTCCCTTCCTTTCTCTATCCTATTACTTACTTTGCTAAGATATCCGCTTGTTTATTTCCTCCAATCTCCGCGTATAAAGGGATCTAGTATATTATAACTTTTATGCTTATTATCTATGCTGCTAAAAGCCTTTGCCTTATTCTATGTACTAAGTACTATCCTAATTAATTCCGAGGCTTTACTACTGCTTAAATCGCTGCTTGGCTGTCTGTAAATATCGTAAGTCTTCTAATTAGTAGTAAATATTTTAGTACTAGGTCTAGGGCCAGTTAAAGGCCTCTTAGCTCTCTAGCATATATGCTACTAACTTAGTTTATCCCTATATAATTAGTTACCTCCATTCCTAATTAAGGTATGCATACTAACGCCAACCTCCCTATTAACTTTGCTTCCGTCAGTATACGCTAGGAAGTGTCTTAGGTTATCTTTAGTTTCCTATACAATCTAGTCATACTCCTACTTTGCTATTTCTTTATCCCTAGTAATATAGGTTTATAGTAGTTCAACCTAGGGGCAAAGCCTCTCTGGGCGGATCTCTTCTATAGGTAGTGTTCCCTCAAAAAGGCATAGTATAGCATTATTTTCCAGTTTCTGGAGAGGGCTATGCCATTAATATTTGCTTGGGGCAGATCTTCTTAGTTATAGGATCTTATAGTATAGCGGTGAGCCTCTAATACAATTTAGGGAGGACTCTACTGCGCGGTAAAGCGCTACTTTAATAAGTGGGATATGCATATCGACTTCTAGTACGGCTCTAGCTGTGGTCTAAAATGCTTCCGTTATAAGGCAGAGCGCTCTATATTAGACCCTTATAAGCACCTAGTAGACTTATTTAGCTCTTTTAATAAACCTACGTCCTCCTTCCGGTATATACCAGTAGGAGGCTATATATAGCATATATGGTATAACTATGGCAGTATACAGCTGTCTTATATATCCGGCTGTAATGCCCTATATAGTTCCTATAATGCCAAATAGATATACAAGCTGGCCTATTAACTATTTAACGATGTGGCCTAGGTGTGCCTTTTTGGATAGTTAGTTGTCTAAGATAACTCCTAAGTATTAGGCCTTTATTATTAGTTAAATCGTCTATATCTTTCTATTCTTTAGTTAAAGCACTAAAGGACGCTTCCCGTTCTCTTCCAATATCTTCTTTCTTAGGGGGATAAAGTATATAAGCTCGTACTTCTATAGTGCGAATATTAAGGCGTGCTAGTTTGCCTACTTTTCCGCCCTTTTATACAGCATCGCCAGCGTCTTTATTGTTTCTTTAGTAGTTCTTCCGTTTACTATAATGCTTATATTGTCGATATAGCCTATAACAAGTCCGTATCTAAGCCCGTCTTCGTCTATAGCTATATCTAGGAGGTCGACGTTATAAAATAGGTAGAGGATTGGTGATATTAGTAAGCCTTATAGGATCCCTATTAGTGTAGGGAACCTTTCTAATATGCCTTCTAGTAGCTTAATGCAGGTAGACTTTCCTATAAGAAAGCTGTTGATCTAGTTAACTATTAGGGTGGGTATTCTTCGTTTCTAGAGGCAGTAGATAAGCCTATAGTGTAATACGTTATTAAAGGCTCCGCTTACGTCGAGTATAAGTAGGCTTACTATATCTTCTTCTCCTATTTGCTATAACGCGTATACCTTCTTCAAGAGGAGGTGCACCATGTATTCGCAACCAGCTGCTGCTCTTCCACCTATGTAAGTGCGTAGTAGGAGGTTATAGGCGTCCACTATAAAGAGCAGTCGTTTTGTAAGCAGATTAAAGCTTTAAAAGGTCTTGTTATTTTAATTTTAATATGTTTATTATGCTAAAATCAAACCAAAGCTTTAAAAGATCTTGTTGTTTTAATTTCGGCATATTTGTCATGCCAAAATCAGACCAAAGCTCCGAAAGGTCTCGTTGTTTTAATTTCGGCATATTTGTTATGCTGAAATTAAACCAAAGCTTTAAAAGGTCTCGTTGTTTTAATTTTAGCATATTTGTTATACCGAAATCAAACCAAAGCTTTAAAAGGTCTCGTTGTTTTAATTTTGGCATGTTTATCATGCCGAAATNAAACCAAAGCTTCAAAAGGTCTCGTTGTTTTAATTTTAGCATATTTGTTATACCGAAATCAAACCAAAGCTTTAAAAGGTCTCGTTATTTTAATTTCGGCATGTTTGTCATGCCGAAATCAAACCAAAGCTTCAAAAGGTCTCGTTGTTTTGATTTCGGTATATTTATTATACCAAAATCAAACCAAAGCTTTAAAAGGTCTTATTGTTTTAATTTTAGTATATTTATTATACCGAAATCAGACCAAAGCTTTCTAAGGCTACTTTTAGTTTAACGCCTCTCGTCCAACTTATATCTGTAATTTATTATATATCAAGATTAGCGGCCAAGATACCCCTAATTTATATCTAATATAGGAGAGCTAAATCGATATAGGTAGTCACGATCGTTTAATAGCAATATATATAAAGGCTTAGTTAATAGAATAGGATCTATTAGTAGCTAGTAAACTAGAATTCTAAAATAAGGACTAGAAAAAAGTCGGGGAAAGGATATATCTATATATATAGTGCCAAGTCCCTAGCTAAGCTCCTAACTAGGGTCTATAACAGTACCGTAACAATATCTACAGCAGTAAAAATACTACTCTTTACTATATTAGGTTAAGTAGTAATAAGGCTAGCTTCTATTATAAGAATAAATTATAATCCCTAGCTTAATGTAAAGCTAGTTCTGCATAAAGTTATATACTACGTCTACGCTATCTTTTAGCATACCTTTAACTAATTCAATTTATATCTCCGCATCTATTCTACAAAATACTTGCTAAATAGTCTAAGGCGTGACGGCCCTAATAGAGAACTTCGGCACTAGCATTATTCCCGTTTTACCTCCTGGCGTTATAACTAAGTAAGCTTATCCTACTCTTCTTTAAATTATTGCTAAATTTTCTAGGCTAAACCGTTAGGGAAAACAATAGATAGCTTTTATTTACAGCTTGCTAAACGGGTAAGCGCCTTTTATTAACCCTATATGTACGTTGCTCTAGAAATATATATACTAGCCAATTAAAGCCGGCAAGGCTATTACCATTAGGCAAATCAAGACAGGTATTAAACGACCTCTTTTAGAAGGGATTAACGCGGCGGTAGGGGAAGGTAAAGTGTTATATACTGGCTTGGAAAGTATATATAGTGGAGATTTATAAAGTACTACTATAACTAATTAGGTCACGTCTGATTAGGATTTTAGAGGTAGTAGGCCTCTAAATTATAGAAGATGATTAAATGGGTAGTAATTTTAGATAGTAGCATATAATGCAACCTAACGATTAAATTTGCAATTACTATAATATTATATATAACAGCTATACTAAAGGAGTATTTATTAGAGTGTTATACCTAAGTAGTTCTTAGCATATAAACACGCCAAAACAACTATTTTCCAACTCTAGTTTTGATAAGGCTGTATATAGTTATACTTAGTATGGCAAGCTAGTCTATATTAATTACCAGCTTTTACACAAACATATTTATTTAAATAGCAGCCTAATTAACAATTACATCCCTATAGTCCGTATAGCTTACTATTCCACTCCTTAACGTTTATATTAGAATATATTATAGACTATACAAAATAAGGGCTATACTAAATATACCTCTAATAAGGCCGAGAACTTAACTAGCTCCTCTGCAGATCCCTATAGCCAAGCTTAGTGCTGTAAACTCTATAGCCGTTTAACGTTTTAAAGTTTCGCCCCAAACTCTTTTACTAGATCTTTATTTATTATCTTTAGATAATGTAATTCGAGAATTAATTAACGTATAACCTATACTATGTTTTTAGAATCCTAACTTATAGTGCCTAATATAAGTACGTTACTAATAGAGTATAGAGCGTAAACAATCCCTATAGGCTGTACTATATTGTTACCTTACTCTAGGTATAATGCGAACGGAGCTAGTTATAGCGCGTCGCTATTATTATTCGCCCATTCCTCCAGCTCTATTTCCTGTAACTTTAGCCATATAATCTATAACTTACGTCCTTCTTCAGCCGTTATGGTTGTCATCACTCCATAATAGTCTATATATAGTAGTGAGAATATATCTGCCTTACCGCAGATCTAGAAGGCTATATAAGAAGACAGGTCTACTAGCTAGAACTCTATACGTTTTCCGCTCTGGTCCAACTCCTTTAAGTCCCTTAATATAGTATACGCTGGTATATTCGCTAAGCATTTAGGTACCTTATTCTGTTTTTATACTTTAAGATTTAAGAAGTTGACTGGACCTGTATATTTATCGCAAAATATCAAAATCGCCTCTTCCGAAGGAAGGAATCTAGGTTTTAGGTATTCTTCTTCCTTATCTATTAGTTAATTATAGGTATATACGTTAATGCTAGGCTTAGTTAAGAGGTATATCAGATACTTTTTAGTTAGCATTGTTAGTATTTTTAGCTTTAATATAGCTAGTATAACTAGTAGCACTATAGGACTTCCGGTTTCTAGTATTTTACGTACTTCAGCAGTGGAACAAACTATATATTTTTAACGGTGCGAGTTATTATGCTCGTGGTTCTTCCAGTCTATATGCATATACTTATTATAGGATATTAGCTCTCCTGGCTTATAACGCTCTAATATCTCCTTATAGCGAGGTAGCTTATATCCTAGCCTAGACTTTATATATTGTAGGCTCTCTACCTACTCACGTATACGTATATATACTTCATTCTTTACTACTTTAATTACGAGTTTACGTACTTTTAGTGAATCAACTACACTACTACTAGAGGTTGTGTTTTGCTGGTGGTTTATATATATATTTAAACTAAGGTATATAACTCGGCTTAGGAGGCTCCTAGTAGCTAGTATAACTGCAGAGCTATAGCGCAAGCGGTTATATCGGGCTTTCTGACTTTAAGACACTAATTAGTCGCACTTATTACACAAGTATTATTCGCCCTTAATTATCTATACGACAATGCTTTTAGGGTAGAGTTTTTACATATACCGAGCCCAATTTGCTATTATAATATCCTTTTCACAACTTTTACAGTATCTACTAACGGTGGGGGAGGCGTTTGGCATATTGTTTTTGCAATAAAGAGTGTAAATAACTAGAAGCCAATGACGCCGGTTATAAAGGTTAAGTCTTATACGGTTTTAGTATAACAATACGCTAGAATCCTAGTTGTAGATACTAAGACTAATTAATCTAGGGGATATACCGGTTAATAGGGTTATATTACGTAGCGCGGTTTATTTTGGTATAACAATATACTAAAATCGGATTTACAAAAATAGAGAATAGTTGGTTTAAGATAAGTGTTAAGATAAGTATTGAGATAAGTGTTAAGATAAGTGTTAAGAGTGTCGAGATAAGATGGGTGTTAAGATAAGTGTTAAGATATTAAGATAAGTGTTGAGATAAGTGTTAAGATAAGTATTAAGATAAGTGTTAAAATAAGTGTTAAGATAAGTGTTAAGATAAGTGTTGAGATAAGTATTAAGATAAGTGTTGAGATAAGTATTGAGGTAAATATCGAGGTAAATGTTAAGGTAAATATTAGGTATTAAAATAGGTGTTAGTATAGCGACCGTTAATAAGCTAAGTATACTTATTAAATATAGGAGATAGAAGATAGGGACCTAGGTTAGGGCCCTAGGACAAGACACCTAGATCTTTTTCTATATATCTTGCTGTCCCTTTAGGGTGGAAATTATACTGTAAGTAGGAGGCCTATAGGTATATATATATATATAGGGCGATTAAAGAAGTAAGGGCAGGCACACTATTAATTTTACGGCAATCTTAATTTAAGTAGAAGTATAGTATAAGCAGTAGGGTAAGATAGGTAATTAGGACACTTCTTTATAGGAGTCTTAGAGCAACGACCTAATAGTATTTTCCTCCTGTTAATATAGTACAGGTGTTACCTAGGGGGTGTATACTATATACCTCTCACGTCTCCCTTAGAGTTTTTTTATACCTAAATTAGTGGAATTAGTCTATATAGACCTAAAACGGGGACCGCATTAGACGTTAAATAAAAATCAATAATAATAATTATTATTATTTCGCGATATCCCTAAAATTATTATATGTAGTTGCGATCGTAAATCGCGGTATTTAGAAATAGTGATCTTGTTATAAATCGCCTAACTCCTTATTATCGCGTGCTGCTACGTTAAATAATAGATCTATTAACTAATATTTTTCTTTAGTCCTCCTACCTATACCAATTTAGTAAGACCCTATATCCTCTAATAATATATATATAACGTATATCTATCCGCGTATACTTATAGCCTAACCTATACCCTTAACACCGCTATCGTCGCCTCTATTACCATTAGTGCCCTTAATATCTAGCCTAAACTTAGAGTGTCTACTAGTTGTAAGTTAAAGAGTTTTAATATACCAATTCTCGTCACTAACTGCGGCTTCTCGCAATTATAGGCTATACCTATACTAAGTATACATTCTTTAACTAATAAAGTTATAGATCTGCCGTTATTATATACCAACCGCCAAATTAGCTAAAGTAATAGCAAAAGTTCCTTAATAAATAATAATAACGACTATTTTTGGGAGTCTTAATTATAAGAACGCAGTAATAGCAGTACCGGTTACAAATATAGCATATCTTTTACCAGGTAGCGACACCACCACTATCTTTAACTGGGATACTTTAATAGAAATAAATCAGCCGTCTTATGCGCAGCCTAAGGACTTTTAGCTAGATATAATACTAGCTAGATATAATGTTTTAAAGCTCTACTAGGCTAGATTAAGTGGAAACAACGTCAATTAAGCTACTAGAGCTGCTTACTAGAAACTAGGCTAGGTATTCCAAATAAGAGTATTAAGTAATACACAACTAACATAGCGGTATAGGGTATGTTTTTGGCGTAAATAGAGGTTTTTAAGCCTAACTGCGTCTTAGGACCACTATATCTTCGCTACGCTTTAACGTTAATAGTAAGTATAGTGCTAAGAGGGTAGGTAGAATACCTAAATTCTATCCTCGGAAGTTTAACTAAGTAAAGGAAGATATTAAAACAGTATAGTGTAAATATAGTCGTATCTAAGCCAAGTTTGTTATAAGCTATTTAGTAGATGGCCTAAGCCCAAAATAGTTAGCGTGACGCGTTAATATTACCATTTTGGTATATCTATATACTAAAAGGTCCAACTCGCTCTAATTGTCTACCTTCTCCCCTAACCTATTAACTAATTCTCTATACGATTATACACAAAATTCTTTGTTAAGTCTACTATATTACACTGCCTACTAATAAGCCCTAAGACGTAAGCGCTAGAGAATTCGCAAAGACTTTAAGATGGCGTCGAAAAACGTCCCTTTAAACCTTCGCGAAGGCTATAAATATAACCCGCCTCCTATTCCAGTTTCTATAGATAAAGTAGCTATAATAGCTTCTAATTATACCCGTTTGGCCTTAAGATATTTCTTAACTAATTGTGGCCCATTAAAAGTTAAGTAACGCTTATAGTAAGTGTTTAATATATTATTTTACTTCTACGCCTCGCGTTTTCTTTCTATTCTTTTTAGCTAGTACTTATAATTATATAGATATAAAGTAAAGCAAGTATTCCTAACCGCTACCCTACAGCCATTATTATAAAACCTCCCTAAGTCACCCTAAATTCCTAGCTAGTAATAGCATCCGCTTAACGAAGTCTAAGAGACTAGTACTAAGCTTATAAAGTAAGCAACTAGCATCACTATTAGGATTAGTAATAATACGCCAGCATTATCTTCTCCTCGCCATAACGCTAAGAAGTATACCACTATAAAAAACGCGGAGTTTTAGGTAATAACTGGACCTATAGTATCTAAAAGCTATAGATAGCCAAAAAAACGGGATATAAGAACTTCTATAAAGGGTAGTAATAACAATAGTAGTATATTATTGAAGTTGAATAGTAACCAGGACCCTACCTATTACATTAAAAAGATTACTAATTAGGGGGGAAACTAGCTCCCAGCTCTGGTAGAATAGGAAGGCCGTAGAGGATTTTTAGGCCGCAATTTCTACAACCGTATTGAGGCTTAGATAAATAAGTTAGAAAAGGTAAGTAAGGAAAACATAGATATTAGTAATCCTACTTTTGTTGCTAAAACTAACAGTAAGGTTATACTACGCTTTTAGATCCCATCCACCCTTAATACAAAGTCACTACAATTATTTTAGCGGATATACTAAGGATAAGCGCTAGCTCTATTGTCTAATTACAATCCTACTAAGCAGTTATAGTAGGAGACCTATATATTAGCTACCTCCGCCCTTTTTTTACTAATTAACGTCCCTAAAGCAAAGCTTAATACTGTTAAATTTACCTACACTTTAGCGATTAAAGACTTTAAAAGTAATGGCGCTATAAAGAAATATAAAGAGGCTAAGAATGCGAAAAAGCTTAGCGCCGCCAAGAAAAAACAGCTTAAGCTCTAGAGGAAGCGTAACTACCTAGAAATTACTAAAACTTTTATACCTATTGACAGGAGCCTAAAGCCTAAGGTAAACGTATATCTTCGCCCTACTTATCCTAAAGATATTGTCTAGATAACTAATCTCTATAACTATTACGTTACTAATACTATATACTATTTTAAGTTTAATCCGCGTATAATACAGAATCTTATTAACCGCCTTACTAATATCCTAACGAATGGACTGCCGTAGATTGTTACGGTTAATCAGTCTAAAGATACTGGTCTTTATAGCTTATAGGTAACCTATATCCCTAAGAAAATAGTAGGTCTTATATATGCCAATAATTTCTGTTACCCTAGAAGCATATACCGCTATATAGTTAAGTTAGATATCTTTACCCACCCGGATTACTATAATAAAGGAATTAGTAGCTACTTAATAGATAAGATATTAAATCTTATAGATATTAAGTATTAGGCCAGGGCCGGATATAAGTAGATAGCTAAAGTAGACGTATTTAGGTCTATAGGTAGCCGAATTATTAAAACCGTAATTTACTAGGTGCCGTATAGTGTAGGTAATAGTACTAATATTCTCTAGACCGCTAAATTTCTTTGACGCTTCGGCTTTAAGAAAGTAAGTGATATTTAGTATATGGGTTTTAAGTGCGATAAGATATAAGCGGTGCCTTCTAGTTAAAACTAACACTAAATAAGCTAACTATACCCAGAGTTAACGTGGCTACGTTTTAGTACATAACCGGTGAGGATATTAATATAGGATTTAGTCCTATAAACCCGCTTTAGTTAACTATAGTTGCCTTTCCGCTTAATATCGCTTCGCCTTATAAGTCGCTATATCCACGCTATCTACCTACTCCTTAATTATCTAAAAGAAGCGGTCTATCTTATAAAGCTTCCACAGTTCCCTGCTAATAACATTACAGAAAGCGTCGCTTATATAAACCTTACTTATACCAGAATGCCTATAAGCTTTTATATAGAGATTAGTTAAAGATAAATATATAGCATTATAGTTCCAGGCTATTTCTTTTACTGGCCTTTTTTATTTTATAAAATTAAGCTCTAGATCTTACCTATAGTATATATTCCCTAATCTCATTTTCTAAATAGCCTTATGCTTGTTAATCCTGTCCTTTAGAATTAACATAAAAATGCTTACCACAAATATTTAGTAAGTATTTTAGTATTGAAGACGAGGATTGCGTTAATGACTTTCTTTCAGAGGCGAGACTATAAATACTTCAATTTGCTACTCTGGCTTAGTCTTTCTTTTACTTATAAAATAGATATAAAATAACTAAGTTCCTTACTCTAATATATTAAATATACTTAAAAACATATCTTATTTAATAACTTTATCTAAAATAGCACTAAACGACCACGCTTAAGCATGCCTAAAGTAATCGCGTCCTTTTAAACCGCCACTATGCCAAAATTCCTATCCTATATCTATCTTACATTGTATCTAAGAGCTTTATTAATAATGTCTATAATACTCTATAGTATTTAAACCTGCCGCTTTCTAACCACCTTCCTAACTTTAAGGGTGTCCAATCCGGTAGACACCTTAAGATTTCTTCTCTTACTTCTAGTCACTTTTTAAGGGATCTTAAGACTTAAAGGGGAGAGTAATAATTGCTACTATTTGCGCTTAGGTACTTCTACGCTTTCTAATAAGACCGACCTAACCTTAGCGTTTCCGTATTTGGTTTTACTATATTCTAGCTCTTAATCCCACCTACGCATTATAGCATATTGAGCAACCTCGTCACAGGACCCCCTTACGACTAAATCCCAGCAGTTTTCGAGGTCCTTACCCTTAGGTACTGCTTCTTTGCTAATTTAAATAGTAATACTACCCACCTAGTCCCTTACCAGCCTGTATATTTCCCTAACAATCCTTCTTGCGCCTAGAACCTTTAATATTATACTAGTAATAATAAAAGCATCTAGCCTTGCTCTTAGGTTAGACACAATAATAGATCTAATTGCCTTATTATTAGGATTCTGCCCATTATATAATACCATCTAAGGACGAAGATTTCCAACGCCATAGCTCCGTTTACCGGCTTTTACACAAAACTTATTATTATCCTTATAGTTTGCGCATATAGGTTAAATAGGCCTATTAAAAAGCTCGGCTTAGAAATTAGAAACCCTATAGCACTTTAAGTAGACTATCTCCCTAACGCATCTATAAAGCTAAATAGTCTTTAGCCAAGGTGCTTTCTTCAGCAAAGGCACCTTAGTCCTTAACGGTTCCATCGCAGTATTAATTCCATCAACGTTCTAGGAGTATAATCGTAATAGACGGCCATTGTAAGCCAAAGTCGCAAGTAAATAATGAAAGGCAGTTAGTTTTGCTGACCTTGCGCTTACCGAAAGGGTTCGTAATATATCATAGAAAGAGGAGGTAAAGACGTCGTTATAATACACGGAAGCATTAAAGAGATCCTTTCCCAAAGATATCCAAAAGGGCCTATTACTAGGAGTGTTAAATAGCCTAGCTATAGATCGGAAATTAGGAACTATTTGGAAAGTTAGCCATATAGAGTGGAAACGGTATTTATTTAGGATTGACGTACTCCTGGCGGATATAGATATACCCGCACTAACAAGTATGATAATCCTACGCTTTTTATATAAAACGTTAAGAAGTCGGTTAAGTTGGATTCTTTAAGCGGTATTAAACCCCCTATGTTGCAAATTAAGGTATTCAGTCGTCCGCGATATAGACTCTGCCATGCCTCTCTTCCTAGCTAGTAAGCTAGTATTATAACTAGAAGCTTCTCCGGGGGATACACTGCTCTTATAAAAAGGACGTATAAAAGAGAATATTATAATAAAGGAATAATTTGAAGTCTTGTATTGTCTATAAATATTTTTATATAGGATGCACTAGGCGCGCTAGACTTAAGGCAGCCTAGCGAGAACTTCCTATTTTCGGCATAATCGCATACTAAAATGAAAATAAATTCCGCGACGTGACTTACTCCGAACACTTATCCACTAAGCCCACCGTCTCTATATATTAAACACTATATTAATACCTTCCAATGTAATGGAATCCCCTAATATAATAGAAGGCCTTGCAGTTAAACGGGTAAGGGAAATAGTAAGCGCACGGCATTAGTAATTAAGATTAACTTAAGTTACTAATTGGCAATAGTTATACCTTAGTCTTGAAGCGTTTCTAGCCTATAGTGGCTCCTCTATTCTTAGTGTAGTTAGCGAAGGTAAGCTGCCTATACTCGCAACCGTTTTAGATTAATGCTACTACCTTTTATAGCATTCTTTACAGAGGAGAATACGTATTTTATTTAGAATACTTGGTAGCGACAATATGCAGAACAACAAGTAATTCCAATTACGTTATTAGCTTAAATTGGTTTTGATTTATAGCTAAGCCTTACTAAATCAAACTCGCCGTTTAAGCGCTTTTGGAATATAATAAACGAGCTATCCTTAAAGTAGTTAACGATAACAAGTTATATAGTCGCTATTTCTATATTCTAGTGCTAATGTTATCCCTAGTTATCTGCGGCAAACAGTTTAATGAAGAAGCTTGCCTAGTGGCCGGGGTTAACGGCGAAGACTTTAAAGAGGAAGACGATATTGGTGCTAAATGCGAACTTAATACCGCCAAATATAAAGGAGCTATGTTTAGGTCGGATAAGTTAACTAGCTAGCCTAAAATGGATTGCAATATACACTCTAATAAGGCTATTCCAGAATATGACACGACCTCTGACGAGTCTAGGCCAGACTATAATATTAGTTCTATTAAATATGGGCTAAAATACAATATAGGCTCTAACGAGTATGGACTAGACTACAATATAGGGTCTAATAAATTTGAGATAATAGCTAGGCCAGATTAAAATACGATATCGAACCCAAATATAAGCACTAAGGAGTATATAACAGCTAAGGACTAAGAGGGTTTCAAAGCGTCTTAGCGCGTTATAAGTCCAAAAATCCGTAGTGGCGAAGAGGTTAAGAACTATAACACCAAATCGGACGAGCTAATATATAAAGCTAAGGTATCCGATATAAGGTCCAACAATTCTCGTATACTAGCCAAGCCAAATAAGACTACTAAAACGAGCGAAAACGATAATAAGCTAGCAGCTACGGGAGAAAGCACAAACTATATTGCGACTACGCTAAAGGCACCCGGTATAGTTGTTATAAAGAATAAGGGGAAAGGTCAGGGCCTTAGGGGCACTAGAATGGGTGGGACTAGTCCACCTATTATAGATTTAGTATTATCTAATTCCTCGCCTAGCATGCGCAAAAAAAAGCGCCCCACTTTAGGAACATTTGCGCTGGGCCCAATTGTAAAGAAGCCTAAATAATGTCATTATAAGGGGAAGGAAATAAAGCAAATACTACAATTTGCTGAATTGGGCTAGGTAGGGGCTAAAAAGGCATTTATAGCTTTGGAATTGTCGTTAGGAAGTAGCTCCTAAGCCCAATTATATCTAATATTAAGCTTAGAAATAGAAGCTAGCTATACACTTTCCGAGCACTTATAATATGCCTTTTAGAACACCGTATATAAGCAAAGGGTGGTTAATTAATAAATTATGGCATAGGAACTAAAAATGTATCTATACCTTTTAAGGTTGTAAAGGACAGACGGGCGCGCTAAACTAGGAAGAGCCTAGCTAATATGCTTTTAATATAAAAATATGCTAAAATTAAAACAAACCCTCTGTAACGCGACCAACTATCCTCCTAAAAACTCTACTCCTTTACTCTACTCTATAGTAGCAAAACCAAATGCTTTAAAGAAGGCTCACGCTTTCTATTATCCTTACTATAATTACCTACTAACCGGATATATAAAATGGGAGACCATAAGCTTAAATAGGCAAAATAGATAGTAAGCGCGGCATAACGAACAGGTTAGGTATATTCTACTAACTAATAATAGCTAACGCTTGCTACTGAAGATTTATTTCAATATAGTGGTCTTTATATGCTTAATGTAATTATAAATAGTAAGTTCCACATATTCATTACTGCGATAGAATAACGCTAATATACTCGTAGTTCTTTTTCCGGAACTTAATAACGAGAAGGAGAAGTATAATAGGGAAAAGTTTCGGGCATAAGCAAAAGTAGAAGCTATTACTTAGACTAATTACCCTTTCTACTAACTTATACTAGGTTAAACTTACCGCAAAGACTCTAATAAGATTTAAGAAGTAGGCCGTCCTTAAGGTTGTTAACGATAGTAAGTTATAATTATAGATGCCTGCACCTTATACTAATACCCTATTAGTTCTCTACAGCCTAGAGGCTAACTTAGAAAGCGTGAGCCTATAGTCTAAAACTAGTAAAGCTAAAAGGCTTATATTAAGGAAGAAGCCAGATAGCCATACGGAGCTTAATAAAAAGCATACTGTACTAACGCAGACCAATAATATTATAGAGCTTAAGAAGAAGGGAACTGCTGCTAGTCCTTCTCCAGCCAATCCCAAAAGAAAACGAAAAGATTAGGTAGAGTCATTATTACTAAGCAACAGACTAAATAAATAGCGCCGGGCGAAGTAGACAAATTAGGGGTAGGAAAGACAATGGCACGTATTATAAATATAAGAAGTTAAAATCAGTGGGCTCTAAATACCTAGGTAGCTATTATAGCGAACCTATATAACTTTTCAATAGTAGTTGTAGTTTCGGCATGTTTACATACTAAAAGACCACCTAATTATTAATATGAATTATTCTAGTTATAGTGCAGACTAATATAATGCGTACGAACAGAACTATCCTTTACTTTTTATGCTATGTCGTAAAGCCTTTTAGATTAAAGCTATTATTAGTAGCGGGGTATCTAGTAATGCTATTAGCGTTTTAAAGACGCTAGATAGCTAGGCCTCTATAACCTAATTAGGTGTATTAGAATAATTTACAATAATATCCGCATTCTAATAATATGTCGTTACCGTTTTGTGGTATTATAGGAAACGATTTTGGCATAATATTATACTAAAGGGTTATTAGCGGTAGGCGCTAAAGTTTATTAGCTACCTTTTATAGGACAATTAAAACAACCTCCGCGACGCGACTACTGTCTCAAAAACTCCACTCTTCTCCTCTACTTGTTTTACAGCAACCAAAACAGCTACCTTAAAGAAGGCTTATATATACTACTTTCCTTACTATCTTCGTAACTACTAAAACGCTTTAGTATAATAAGGGACTAAGCAAAGGAGTAGGTAAGTATATAACATTATTAGAACTAATTAGATTCGTACTACTAACTAATAACAGCTAAAGCTTTCTATTAAGGAGACAATGAAATTTAATAGGCAGACAGTCCTTTACGGGATTACCTAGGGTAGGTCTTATAAATTTATAGTATTAGAGCGACACTAATACCCTCTAGCTATATACCTAGATAAGTTAATATACTTTAAGGAGCCCACTAAAGGGTTTCTTAATGCTAAGAAATAGGTAAGCGATATAACATTACTAAGATAAATCGGCTTTGGTATATAGCTAATTTATACTAGATAAAGTTTGCCACTAAAGTACTATCAGAATATAATAAACGGGCTGTTCTTAACGTGGTTAATAACGGCAAGCAATATAGCTATTATATCGGTATTATAATGCTAATACTTTGTTAGTTCTCTTCGGCGAAAAGATAGACAAAGAAACCACAAACGCGAAGAGCCGTAGGCCTCTAATAGCTGAGAAAGGTCATAAAGACTTTAATAACAATGAAGACCGTTATGCCGAAGGGAATGAGGATATTAACACCGAAGAGGATAAGGGCATTAACGCCGAAAAGGATAAGGACATCGGTACTAAAGAGGGTAAGGGCGTCGGCACTGAAGAGGATAAGGATATTAGTACTGAAGAGGATAAGGATATCGGTACTAAAGAGGATAAGGATATTAGTACTAAAGAGGATAAGGATATTAATACTAAAGAGGATAAGGATATCGATACTAAAGAGAATGAGGATACCGACACCGAAGAGAATAAGGATTGTAATATAACATCGTATAAATTAACAGCTAGGTCTAAGGCAGATTTCAATATAAAGTCTAACGAGTTTAGTATATTAGCTAAGCTAAAGCAAGATACAAGCCTGATAAATGCTAGAGTATTAACTAAGGTCGCTAAAAGTAATACGGCCAGTAAATATATTGCTAGCATTAATAAACTTGCGGATTTAGTAAACTAGAGTGGTCCTTCTAAACTTAATTCTACTCCCGCAAAGGATCGTAGAAACTAGAAGGCTGTTAACTTAAAGTAGGAGAAGGGACGTTTACTAGCGACTAGTAAGATATCTTCCTCTAGAACAAATAAGAAGTAAAAGTCGAGATTATTTCCTATCTAGTCGGGAATTAGTTAAGTTAGGTGGAGGCTTAAAAGGCATTTCTAGCTTATAGAGTATTATAGGGAAGCGGCTCCTAGGCTGGATTACGTAGAAAGCCAATATTAGGCTAAGAAATAGAACCTAGCTATTCACTTTCAGTGCATTTACGTATGTCTTTTAGTAAACTATACCAGCTAAAGGTAGATAATTGATAAATTCTGGTATAGAAATATGCTAAAAGCGTATCTATACCTATTAAGGCTGCAGAAAACGGGCGGAGCGCGCTAACTAGAAAGAGCCTAGCCGGAGCTAATATACTTTTAACATAAAAATATACTAAAATCAAAATAATCCCTCTGCCGCCAACTATCCTCTTACAAACTCTACTCTTCTTCTCTTCTCTATTCTACAGTAATAAAACCAAAATACTTTAAAGGAGGCTCCTGCCTTCTATTCTCCGCGCTATTTTATCCTACCAGCTAAACAACGTATAAAACACCTTAATATAATAGGAGACTAAGATAAACTTAAACGGGCAAAGGAGGTAGTAAGCGCGCAGCACCACTATAATAGATTGGGTTCGTTACACTAATCAATAACAGTTAAAGCTCTATACTAAAGATTTATTTTAATATAGTGGCTATTATATACTTAATATGGTTAGGGACGGTGAGTATTATATACGCGATGCTAATTTGGAATAATGCTAATACTATTATAGCACTTTTTTCGGAACGCGACGATAAGAAGGAAAAAAGCAAGAAGAAAGTCCATACGGAAATGCAAGTAAGCGCCATTACTCTATTTAGACGAATCACCCTTATTTTATTAACCTATACTAGGTCAAACTCGCTATAAAGACGCTAATAGAATTTAAGAAGCGGGCTGTCTTTAAGGTCATTAATAATAGTAAGTCGCATAGTTATAGATGCCTATACTTATACTAATACCCTATTAGTTCTCTATAGCCCAGAGGCTAACTTAAAAGGCGCGGACCTATAGTCCGACCCGCAGTCCAACCCGCAGTCTAACCTATAGTCCAAAAATCACACTAAAGACAAAAAGCCTGCCGTATAAAAGAAGTACGATAATATTACAGAGCTTAAGAAGCAGGTGGACCAGCTAATTACTACTACTCCTTTTCTATCTAAGCCTAAGAGAAAGCAAAAGGATTAGGTAGAGTTATTATTACTAAGCAATAGACCGAATAAACAGCGCCGGGTAAAGCAGATAAATTAGAGGCGGGAAAGGCAATAGCACGTATTATGAGTTAAGATTAGTAGGCTCTAAATACCTAGGTAGCTATCTTAGCGAACCTATATAACTTTTTAATAGCAGTAGTAGTTTCGACATATATACATGCTAAAAGACCACCTAATTATTAATATGAATTATTCTCGTTATAGTGTAGACTAATATACTATGCATAAACAGAACTATCCTCTACTTTTTATACTAAGTCGCGAAGTTAGCAACTCTATAGATGCGATATTATATAATATCCCTTAGGACTTACCTAAAGTTATATTCGGGACTATGCAGTATTAACGATAAATATTAAAGTCGTAGTGTTCCGAAAAATCACCAGAAGATCAATAATCGTAGTTTTGGCATGTTATTATGCCGAAAGGCGGTAAGTAAGCCAGTTGTTAATGGCAACCTTAGAGTTTTTAAAAACATTTACAATAATATCGCCTATTTTCCCCTACTACCTACTTCCGAACCTATTGTTCCGAAAAATTAAATATTCTCTTTATAGCTAAGCTTATTTCTTTAACCTAGCTAACTTCTTTTAACCTAGCCACTCTCTATAATAATAGATCTAGTTAACCTAAAAAACAAGTCCATTCTACGCGAAGTTCCGCCAACGCCTACTGTTAGAGAAGTAGTAGTTAAAGTAAGTCCTTATAATAAAGTAAATCCAAAACCGCTTACTAACACGCGCTTAGCTCCTTAGGGGAATATCTAAACTTCTAAAAGATTTTCACAATAACCTAGTATAATATGCACACTATATCCGCCTCTTTAGAATATACCTCAATATTCTAAAGGAAAAGAGCAAAGAAGAGGCAGATAAAGCCTCTAGAGCGAAAATAGTTACTATAATAGACACTATAACAATAGGCGACTATAGTTTAGAGCACGCTAGTAACTGGTATAATAGTATAGAGGTAGCTGGAGAACCCTTAAAATAGGAACCTAGTTATAATCTGGTTGGCAATCTAAGACATTTTAATTCTAGGAAGTATAAAGAACTCGAGGAGAGTGTTAAAAGTCTATATACGCTAGTTATTACTACGTCTTTAGTAGGAAAAGTCCTCCTTCTTATTACATATGGTCTTACCGAAGCTTATAGCATCGAGTATATTACGGAAGTAAGAGACAATTTCTTTATAGCTATCTAAGAGGTCCATTTTACCGTTATAAGGGATAATAAGGCCGAATTAATAGATATAAATAATGAAAAGGCGGTTAATATTACCAACTTCTTCTTTTACTATACTATGGGCAAGCCGGCACTGCAACGCTTAAGCTCCTTAGTATCCTTATATAATAAAAAGGACGCGGATAGAAATAATAGAGCTGTTTCTGAGAGAGCGGATATGGCGGCAGAAAATACCGAAAACCCTAAGCTTAAGAAGTTCTTCAAAACTATAGGGAATGTTATAAGATCTTTAGGAAGTAGCAACAGCGTTATGTACTAAATTTACGTTAATTACATGTATATAGAACTTGCAGTTATATACTCGGAGCTTATAGCGGAAGTGACAGAGAAGAAGATTTTAAAAAGGTAGAGAGTATTAAATATAGCGTTAGGAAACAAACTCTTAAAAAAGGGTTTTAAAACCAAGAAAGGAAAAGGGCTAAAAACGGCGCTTATAGACTATATTTATTACAAACTTATCATTAATAGGAATGCACTAGACAACAGAATCCAGGGCGGAAAGGCACTTCAGTTATTAGTTAACCACTTTAGCGCCGGAATTATTATAGTAATACCTAGAAATAGTATGGCTGTATAAGTCAACGCCTTCTTAAGAGTAAGTAAATACTAATAGTTATAAGACTGCAACGGTTTAAAGCGCAGGTCATGGCCTAAGTTTATCTAATATTACTTAAGAAGGCACGGTTTATAATAGAGCTTAGCAACATTGTAGGCAAAACGGTCTATTAGCTAATAGTTATAGGCTAACCCCTTAGGATTTAAGAGATCAAGATTACCGGTAAGGTACTTTTAATAACCCTACTTAAGGATGCTAATAAAGCAAAGAGCGCAGATAAGATAGAGGTGGATTTATAGTAGATCTATCGACCTAAATTAGGTTATCTTGTTACTAACTTAGCTACCTCTTATTAACTTAGTCACCTACCCCTTATTTCCATTGCCACCCCCTACCCCCTTCTTATTCTTATTTCCTACACCTTTCCTATATATATATAGAGGCTCTTAGAGCTATATTCAATAGACAGAGTCCTTATTCTTTTCTTATAATCGGTGTATAGACATCCAATTAACACTACTAAAGAAAACTAATAAGTAAGAATGCATTTTAACCACATAGCACTAAGTAGTATTAGTATCCTCATATACATTATACAAGCACAGCACGGCAGTTACTATTAGACTATAAAGTTTATATTAATTGCTCCCTATAGGGAATCGAAGTGGCATTAGTAAAAAAAAAGTTCGGTATATTAACATGCCAAAAGCAAGTCGCGAGTTGTTAAGGAAACCGCTCGAGTTTTCCACAACAACATTGCCTATTTCCCTTCACCACCTACTTCCTCTCCCTACTACCTACTCCTAAACCTATTGCTTCCTTCGGAGTTAAACATTGTCATTCTTTAAGCGAGCCTACCACTTTTAACACGGCCGCTCTTTGCAATGGCCGATTTAGTCACCCTAAAGAACAAGTCTATTCCGCTTAAGGTACTAGTAATACTAACCATTAAGGATACAGTACTCAAAGTAAGGCTTTTTAATTTACTAGACTAAAACATACCTCCTAATATATCCTTAGTAAATCGGCTATATAGACAAGGTCCTTTAAGCTTAGGATAATCCTACGCAAACCAACATTATAATTTAAATAATTAATAAGTATCTTAATAGAATTAAGGAAAAGCCAGAAAGTATAACTAATTAATCCTCTAGTACTGTAACAGCTACTACTATAGGCTCGTTATAGGATACAGCGGAGGTTAAAGCCGGCAATAAGAACTATATTAATAGCGGGCATAATAATTCTGCCAAGGATAAAGTGGAGGAGGAGGAGGTTAAAGATAATATAGATAATAACATTCTAAATTTTCTTAAGGAAGCTAAGAAGGGAGAAGCTATAGACTAAGAAGAAACTACAAAAGAGGAGGGAGATAGATATAGAGGTAATGCGTTAGTAGAATAAGGAAAGGAAGCTAAACGCGAAGATAATACTTTAGCAAAATAAGAAGCTAGGGGTTTAAATATAAAGAAAGCTACTATAAAAGTCTCCCAAATAAAGGAGAAGAAACTTCTTTTAATTATACTAGATATCTCTAATAACTAGAATATTAACAATATTACTACTACAAGAGATAAGTTCTTTATAGCAGTTTACGGTCTAATAGTCAAGATAAGGAAAAATAATAAAAACATTATTAAGGAGATTACGGAAGAGGAAGCCATTAATATTACAAACTTCTTCTTTAGTCAGATCATAGGCAGGCTAGTACTTAGTCGTCTCTCTTCACTTATACAGTTATATAATAAGCATAGTGATAGTGAACTAGATAAGGGAATTTCTAAGAGAGCCAATAAGGTAGTAAAGAACACTAAATATGCCACCCTTAAACACTTTTTCGCAACCATAGGAGCTATTACTAGGGCTAGTAAACCAAATAACAGCATTATCTAGCAAATCTACTACCTCCGCATACTTAAGGATCTAGCAGAAGCTTATATAAAGCTTATTGCTAAGGTATCCACCAAAAAGCTAACTATAATAGGGAAGGAAAAGAAGAAGAGACTGCTGGAGGAACTTAAGACTTAGGGCTATAGTACTAATATTAGACAAGGCTGGAAGACTGCTGTTAACAAGTATATCTATAATAAGCTCGGATATACTTAAACTATACTCTCTAATAAAGTATAAAGCGGGAAGGTTGTCTAAGTATTAGTAGACAAATTTGGCACTAGAATTATTCTAGTAATACCTATAGGCGGGCTTTATAAGTAAGTTAGCACCTAGTAAACAAATAAGTATAGTGCTAATAGCTATAAGTCTATAAAATTTCAATGCTCTAGTCTTGGCTAAGGTCTATCTAATTTTAAACCAAAAGGCACCCGTCTTATAAGAGCTCTGCTAAATTGTTAACAATATTATCTATTAGCTGTTAATTATTAGTCAGCCTCTTAGGGTCTGGGAGATCAAGACTACTAGTAAAATATTCATAGATAGCCTACTTAAGGATGCTAAGGAATTAGAGGCCGCGGAGGTAGAGAATGTGAATATAATAGAGGTGGATTTGTAGTAGAGAGCACCCATTTTAGAGAACTACTGGATAATTACTTAGGTGATAGTTAACTCAATTACTTAGTAGTTCTTAAGCTACGTTTTATAGAGACAGAGAATAAGGCAAATATTTTAGTATACTAATATGCCTAAATATCTTATATAATAACACAAAAATACTAGAGATCACCTAGTATAAACAAAGTACCTTACTATGCTAGTAGCTATACTAATCTTTATATCTTGTTATAAGCGCGTATTAGTCGCGCTAATTAAATAGCGTAAATTTATCCCCTTTAGAATTAACATATATAGCCACTTCTTTACCAAACCGGGCCCTCCGGATCGGTTTTTAAGCCGCTGCTATTGGTATACCTACCCTTATTACTCTATGTATTAGAATTTGTAATTCGCAAGAGAACAGTATAATATTCGTAATTTTAGTGTATTAACATGCTAAAAGGAGGTTGGATAGCAGAAGTTAGGTAGGCCTATTATTAATAGTAACCCCGCTAAGTTTTTAATAATACTTATAACAATATTACCTATTTAAATTTTCCCCTACCACCTCTTCCGAACCTATTACTTCCTTTAATATCCGCTTTAAAGCCAAGCTTATTTCTTCAACCCAGCCTATACTTTTAACGCTGCCGCTCTTTATAATAGTAGATCCAGTCACCCCGAAAAACAAGTCTATTTAATATAAGGTTCCGCCAACGCCAGCTATTAGGGAAGCGGTAGTTAAAGTAGGGCCTTATAATGAAATGAATCCAAAACCACTTACTAATACGCGCTCAGATCCTTAGGGGAATGTCTAAACTTTTAGAGGGTTTTCACAATAACCCAGTATAACATATACACTGTATTCGTCTCTTTAAACTATACCTCAATACCCTAAAGGGAAAAAGTAAGGAAATAGAAGATAAACCCTCTGGACCAATAATAGCTGCTACTAAAAACTCCTCGGGAACTAAAGAGGAACCCTAACGTAATAATAACGAATATATCGATAGCGGGCACAATAGTATTGGTAAAGACGAAGATAATATAGATAGAGATATTCTAAACTTTCTTAAGCAAAGTAATAAGGGAGGAGCTATAGAAGAAGATAAAGCTAAAGATAGAGGAGAGGCCGAAGCTAAAGCTAAAGATAGGGGGGAAGCTGCTGCTAAAGAGGAAGTGGAATACTTAAATAGAGCTAAGGATATAACAACGGTCTCTAAGCTAAGAAAGAAGGGACTTCTTCCTATTAAGTTTAACCTAAGCGAGGCTGTTAACATTATATACATTACGGGAGCGCGAGATAAATTCTTTGCTGTAGTTTACCTCCTTAAGTTTAACGCTTTAATAAATAACAAGAAGACCGTTATAAGGGTAACTAAAGACGATGCGATCAAAATTACCAACTTCTTCTTCAGTTAGATCATGGGCAAGCCGGTACTTAGTTATCTCTCTTCACTTATACAGTTATATAACAAGTATAATAACTATAAACTAGATAAGGGAGTTGCTAAGCGAGCCCAGGAGGCCGCAAGAAAGACGATTAATCGTACTCTAAAACACTTCTTCAAAACTGTTAGAAAATCCAAGGTATCGTCTAGAGGCTCTAATAGTATTATTTATTAGATCTACATTATTTGTATATATATCGAACTTACGGACGCGTATATCGAGCTTATTAAGGAAGCTATATGTATGAGTAAAGCCACTAAAGAGGAGAAAGTAAAGAAGAAGGCTCTGAAAACCGAGCTTAGATTAAAGGGGTGTCCTACTACGAAAGGAAAAGGCCTGAAATCGGCGATAATCCAGTATATTTGTCGCGAATTGGTTATAGAAAGAAATGCACTAGACTATAGAACCTAATACGGAAAGTCCGTTAAGAGCTTAGTTAACTAGGTCGGCCCTAGGATTATCCCAGTACTACTAGAAGGTGGTATAAATATATAAGTCAACGCCGTCTTAGAGGTTAATACTATACTAATAGCGGCAAGCCTATATTGATTCAATACTTAGGTTATAGCCTAAGTTTATCCAATTTTACTTAAAATGGTATCTTTTCTAAAACCAATTTGCGAAATTATTAATAAGACTATCTATTAGCTATTAGCAATTAGCCAGCCCTTTAAGGTTAAGGCAATTAAGGCTACTAGGAATAATCTCTTAAATAGTTTAAATAAGGCCATTAAGGAGGTAGATAAGATAGAGGTGGATTAACCCTAATAGAGTAGGGTGGCGTAGTAGCGTAAAATGGTCTACTTTTTGTTTTCTAAAATTATATAGCATAGGCCTTATATAGGGCTAAGGAGCTTAAATTCTAGACTCTACCTTACCAATATAATATCTTTACTAGGCTAAGATTTCTTCGTAATTATAGGGCTGCCTACTAAGAGAGTCTTATAATATCAATTACGTTAATAATAAGCGATAGATAATATAGACATTACTAGTGTAGATTTAAACCTAGTCTTACCTATAGTAATTATTAGTGCTAACTAACTAGGGCGGAGTTTCTACATTTGTATTAATATACGGGACACTGTTATATAGAGTGAGATTTATATAAAATACACTAATAAGGATAGTTAATAGTAACTATAAGTATTTAATATATAGCAGCGAAACATACTAATATAGAAACTAGGTTTATATTTACACTTAGAAGCTCTAGCTCTAACTATATAATAAAGAGGGCTTATACAATAAATAAAGCCGTTAATAAATAAACTATCCATCTAGCCAAATCCATTTCGCGCCGTGGTAAGAATTATAGGAGTATTAGTATATAGCTAGCCTGGTAGCCTAAAAAGACCTACTAGTAATATTAGTAACTAATCCGCGGTTATTAACTCTTTTAGAGTTTTACTAGAAGTACTAACGGAGTATTTAGCTCATTATCTGCGCTTAGAGGATAAAAGGGATCAGTATCGCCGTATTTATAGCCTAGTTTTTCGTTCTCTTTAAATTTGCAAATATTATAATATAATTGGCTCTCGCGCGGTATGACTTTATTAAATAAGGTAAGTATCTGGGCTCTTTTCCGCTCCTTCTCCCTCGCTACCAGTTCTTTCTCTCTTAACACGTAATACTCCTCTATTAAGGCAATACAGCTACTATAAAAGTAGTCGTAATCGTCGTCTGCACTAAGTGGATAAAAGATGTCTATGTCGCAGTATTTATAGTCTAGTTCTTCATCCTTAATATATTTATCAATATTATTATATATATCGCCTAGACGTAGCAGGACTTTATTAACTAACGCGTATAATCTTTCTATAGCTATAGTACTACTTAGATATTAGCGGTATAAATATATCCTAGGACGTTCTATATGCTTACTAGATAGTAGGGATTGCTAATTAGGAAGCGTTATTTGGAGGCGGCTAGTTGCTAAGAGGTAAATAGTATTGATAGCGTGATAAGTGTAATAGTATTGAACTAAAGGAGCAGTAGCTTTAAGGAGTCTTTATTTCGGCATATTGTTATACTAAATAGGGCTATACTAAAAGTAGATACCGCGCTAACTAGTTAAGGCGTTAGGCGTGAGAAGGAAGATAGAATCTAGATTTTGGTATAGCAATATGCCGAAACCCACTTACTTAATAACGCAGCCCTAATAATACTAATTCACTATCTATACAAAACACGCTACTTTACAATTCGCCCTACCTCTACTCTAAACTACTACTTGGCTACTTAGTATACACTATAACTAACCTTCTATAGAGCATATCTTATAATCTTTTATATGGTATTCACTATTACCACTTCTATAAATATAGCAGCCGCGATAATAGAGTAAGTAGTATTAGAGGTAAGTGCACCAAAATAGTAAAGGTTAATGTTTAATAGCCTAATAACTAGATTTAGATAGAATAATAGATGGCTATTATCTTAAGATATAACCTAAGTGGGAGTATAATCTACTAAGTCGCGTTCCGGGGTCAGTCCTAATAACCTCTAAATCTCCTAACTAAAGCTTATTAGACCTAGTTGTATATAGAGAAGCTCTTAAAAACCGTAGAGATACAATTACCGACAATAAGCCGAAAACTGAGAAGGTGGATATAGTAGCTGCATCGCGTAAGAAGAAAGCCTTACCGAGTAAAACGCGTAAGAAGAAAATCTTACTAAGTAAAGCGCAACTGCCGCGCAAGGTCCGCGTTAACAAAATCTTATCTAGCGATAATAAGGTTGGGCCGAGCCTAAGTAAGAAGGGAAAGGGAAAGGAGGGTAGGGTTTATACTATATAGGGATAGCTGAGGCGGGCTATGCTATAGACTCGTGGTTGGGTGGATTTACAATAATAGCGAGAACCGTAAGGTTAAAAAATAGGCTCAGCTAAGGAGAATGTGCTCTTATAAAGATACTATCTAATAATAGTAATAGAACTAGATTAGAGGCTATTTGGAGCTCTAGATAGAGCACCCTTTTTACTAAATTTAGATCGATTGATTTAATTAGTAAAGTGGTGTGGATTAAACCTAATAGACCTCCTAGAGCTCTATAGCTTATACCTCTTTAGAAGGATTAAGCGTCTAGTAGTTAGTGCGTAGTAAAGTTAATTAGTAGTGCTCCTTATAGTAGGGCGTCTGAAAATTATAGTCTTAGCCACCTAATATTTAACTCGCGTCTATTGTCTAGCCCTTACCACTACTTGCCTATATTAACACCCTCCTTAAAGCTCGTCCTTGCCTACCTACCTTACTATCACCACCTCTTCCTTAGTATATTCGCCATGTCCTAAGTATAGTAGCGCTTCTTCCCTCTATACGTATCTTCTACCTCTAATAATATTATCCTCGCCCTAATATTAGTTAATCCGAACGCCATTAACGCTACAAAGGATATAGAGTTCTAGCTAGATAGTAAGGTGTATATTTAGTATGGAGCTGTTAAATAGGCCGATCAGTAATAAGAACTCTATTAATTAAAGATAGCTCTAGAAGCTCTCTATATATATAAGATCGGTATAGGCGATAGAAATAGGTAGTAAGTAATACAATAGTAAGAGATAGAGTAGTAAGACATAGGGTACTAGGTATTAAAGACAGTTATAAAACGGTAGTAAGGAAATCCGATTTAGGTCAATAGGAGCTTTAATAAAGCTAATACTGCATATAAAGTAGGGTACGTCCTTTAGCAGAGCAACTAGTTAATCTAAAAGGCGACAATATTACTAGCGATAAGGATTAAGGGCGTTAAATTAATAAGATTCGCACTAAGCTTCCTTAATACCAAAAGGTTGCCAAGACTTATATATATATACTATTAATAGTATAGTTATATACTAAAACTCCTGGGGCTCTACCAGCGATTTGCTAGATAGAGTGGATTTAAGCCTTAATCCACTCCACTTTAATCTATTTCTATTACTGTTTAATAAACAACCCGTAAAGTATAACTAGATAGTATATAATGTAATAAGCGGGTTAAGACTAAATCATATTTTTTAACATAATTTGTTCGTAGAACACCGCGATAACACCCTACATTGGTTTAATATTCTCCCACTAATCGTTCGTTTTATAATATACTATATTATATCCGGCCATGTTATTATAATAGACAATTCTACCTTTATTGGGCCCTCTGCCAACCTAGTAAGCAATGTAGTAGGTCTTACTAATATAGAAGACGCACCTAATGGGTTTATAACATACAGTGCGAATACCCTTCGTGGTATAATACTAAATCTCCATCTTCTTAAATACCTTCTGATATTTTTCCTCTTTCCTTTTAATATCCGTCCCGAAGAGGACTGCTATAACTAGTGGCATCCAATCTACCACTAATATCATCTTTAAGGTCGCCTCGGTGCATTCCCGCCTACGGCTGCACTTAGGATTAGTAGTATTAATAGGGAGGTCTTTTGCATTAAATATATAGCCGAGTATCTGTTAAACAGATTCTCTTAAGTTTTTAAGTGACAGGTTTAGAGTTGTATGTCGAACTAAACGCATGCCTTCCTTAATCATATATTGGTCGTCACAGCACTTTAATCCGTATATAGTCGTAAAAGAGAGCTATGGAAGCCCTATTAAACACTCCTCAAGTATAGAGAGAATGCATTTATAGGCGCCCGCTTTGCAGCTAGGCACCTCTACTTATAGCAATTTAACAAATATATAACAGCTCTTCTCCTAAAATTCTTGGCTAATTAAACCCTAAGGCAAGGCAATAATATAATATATTAGTAAAGTAAGCGGCTTAATGTTAATGACTTTGGTTACTAATAGCTAGTCGATTTAAACGCGGCCAGTATCTAATATAAGCGAAACAAATATTGCAACATCCTTAGCATATAAGTTGTTCTTCTATTTAAGGAATATTATATATCTTCTAAGATTATCTTCTTAGCCCTACAGCATAGTCCCGTCTATTTTATTCTAGTCCTTCTTTATACTTCTAAGGAACTGTATATAGTAGTCGCCGTATAATATGCCTATTCTTTTAGTTATATCCTAACTAACGCTAAGCTATTATGCTATATTCCTAAGCTTAAGTAGCATCTTTGTTATTATGCCTATACATTAACAGAATAACTAAACAGCTTTGTTGTCCTTAACGATACGCACAAGGTCAATTTCATGTACATTATACAATCTAGCCCTAGGTAAGTTAGTTAGGGTTTAAAAATATTTAGTTAGAGGAGAGGTTGTTTATAGTAATTTATTATAATTAAGCTAATGCAATATTCCTAGCTCTAAATTACCTCTTATATCTATTAATATCATTATAAATAGCAGTAGAGGGTACGGTTTAGTATCTTCCAACTACTAAAAGCCATGAATACTTAATGCTTAACGATATCTATTTAGATAAAGGTGTAATAGAATTCTAAGTATTTATAGCTGGTTAGTTTTAGTATAATAATATACTAAACTTATATAACGCGCTAATATAGGCTTAGTAATAGAAATCACCCAGCTAATATAATCCCCTCTATTTAACACAATCCTCTTTATCTAATACGATCCTCTCTATCTAATATAACCCTCTCTATTTAACACGACCCTCTCCATCTAATATAGCATTCCCCTTAATATAACTACAATCTCTATATAACTATAATCCTGCTATAGACACTGCAGTTAAGAGCAATCGTCTATAGTACTTTAGACAGAAAATGTTGTCTAAAGATCTAAATAGGAAGAAAGCGGCGGCTCTAAATATCGAATATAAACGGGTAGTTGCTCTAATAGTGCACTTACAGTTATATTAAGAGGATTAACTAATTAGCGCTAGATAAAAGCTACGATAAAGCGCATATATAAACTATCTAAGTCTAGTAAATTAATTTATAAGGCCGCCCTTAAAGGTAAGGAGCTTTCCATTATTACTTATATGTATATATTTAACTTAGTTGCAATTATTCCCGGCAGTGCAAATAGAATCGTTACGACTACTAAAGCACCTAATGTGGTCGAAAAGGACAAAGAAGAGCACAGTTATATTACAGTCTCCGATATTAAATCGAGCCCTAAAGATGCTTACTTTAACTACAAGTCTGCTAATAAAGACTTAGACTAAGATATCCAAAAAGATATCCAAGGAGATATTAAGGAAGATATTAAAGAGAAAATCTGTAGCCTAGTAATTGCGACCGCCGGGAAACTAATACCAAGCAAAACAAAAGCTATAACACTAGTTAAGAAGGATAGCGTTAAAAGAAGGCTGTTTACAAACTTAGGAAGGAAGATAGATAATGTTTTAGGTATTACGTTAGGGACCTACCACGACTTAAAAGGCGAAAAGAGAAAGCGCTAAGGATATAAGTTAAAGGGTATATAGTAGCTATAATAGTATTTAAAAGAATGCACTTAGAATAATAACTCTATGCTACTAGCTTATATTAGATATGCTAGATTATTAGAAAATTTCGGCCAAGATATATTTTATTACACTAACTATTATCATTTATATCTTCCTTGCTCTGCATTCACCTTAAAAATCGGTTATAATTCTATACTAGTAGTATTAGAAGCTCGCAACTAGGTTATATTCTCCTTTTAGCGCATATATACTAGTTCCTCTATGCCTTTCCTATCTCTGCTATAGCCAACATTAGCTAGTTAAATAACTAGCTTCTATAGTAACTGCATCTAGCTATTAGGCAAGAGCCTACTATTTAAAAGTCTAATTATATTTAGCTAGTAAAGCTCGGAATAAATAGACGGTTATTATTATATCTTTTTATCTCTTCTATTAATATCCTACTTAACTAGTTTTATTTCGTATTACATTTAAATACGTAAGTTAATTTAACTATAAATTTTAAAGGTAGATAACTAGAGCGGTAGAGCCTATATCGGCGTACGTAGACTACTCTATACACTTATATATTATATAGAAAAGAAAACCGCTGGCATTTAAGGGGAAAACCCTATAAGCCACCTCAGTAGGATTAAAAAACCCTATTTTTACCACCTTTACGCGTAACTTAGTAGCTACATCCACCTTATATTGTCTAACTAGCCTCCTTATTTACGCTTCCTACTAATAATAAGGCGGCCACGTTGTACTTCTATTCTTTATCAAAACGATATTTATTCTTTCTCGCCAAAACGTTTAATATTAGAATAGCAAGGTTGTATTAACTATAGCAACGTAAAGCAGCGTACTATATATAAAGCAGGTTTGTCTCCCTATTATATTTACTATAACCTACTTACCTTATATATTAGCCGGAGTATACCGTAAGGGCTATATTATTATATAATAGTACTTAAACCACTATAAACATCACTAACATAAAACGAAAGTTGTCGCACTTAGCTAGTCCTCCATAACGCGTACTAATTATATTAGTTATTATTTTAGTTATCTTTCCCTATAAAACACCTAAGAAATCAATAGGGATAAACTATGCTAGTAGTGCCAACCACTATACCTTAGAAACGGATATTAAGACAGAGAATAGAGATAAAGCTGGTAGAATATAGCAGATAATACTAATAAGGAAGCTAGAAAGCGCTAATACCGTATAGGATATTTAGAGACTAGCTAAGCCTCGCCAGTTAAAAAGCCTATTTAGTACAATTACAATTATTGTTCTAAGCTAGAATATCCGTAATGTATAGAAAATAAGTAATACGTCTACTCTTATACCGGAATGGATAGCAATCTACTAACTAGTTAGTGTTATATAATAACGCTTACAAGTCCAGTAAGACAAAAGGTAAGGAAGTAGTTATATAACAAGAGTCTTAGTTAGGAAAGTTAAGGCTAACGATAAAAGTATATATAAGGGGTTGTAGCTAGGGTTATAGCTAGGGTAGTAAGGAGTAGCTCTTATCGCGTAGCTTTACTATTAGTAAGTTTATTTTAATTTTTATACAATTTTCTACCTAAGTAAAGTTTTCTTTAGGTATTTCTAATATACTTAATATATCTAATAGTATAACTTCTACTAATATTAATATTCTTTTATTATTTGTTTTGCTAAGAAAAGCAGCTACTCCTAATTAGGTAGGCGATGTGTTTTTAGCACCTCGCTTATTACGCGCCTTCTTATAAAGATAGACTTTATCTGCACTATACCTATTATAAAGCCGTATCTAATTCTCTTTATAGTAAGTGGTAACTATTAATTGCATCTCTCCCCCTTAATAGTACGCTAGTAGGCTAAGCTGAGCGGTGATAAAGTAGCCTAAAAGCGATAGTAAAAAAAAGGTTTATTTCCTTATAGTTTAGGGACTCCTAGGCAATACTAACTCCACCTAGGGCTCTAACGCAGCGCGTAAAAGTCTTAAAAATGCTATATAAGAAGTTATTTATAAGGACCCAGATAGAGGACCTTATATACTTTATTCTACTACACTCCTAGGTGCGTTAATATCTAGAAATTTTAGGTGTTAATAATTAATATAGCTATAACAGTTATTTCCACCCAGTTAGAACCCGTCTCTTTGCGTACTACCGCAGTACCACCTAAAAAGGCTCTTAAGCAACGGCGGATTAATCCTTCCAGTTATCCTATAGACTATATTAATCGGACACTTTAGGAAACGCATTGCCTAAAAGGACTAAAGAAGCCATTTAATAAACTGGTGTCATTACTATTAACTTAGCGCCAACTACAAAGAGAACAAAGCCCGTCTATAGAGGAACAACCTCCTATAAAACGTATTATATACGCGGACAAGCAGGCTAAAGCCTAAAAACCAAAGCCTTAAAACCTCAGGCCCCGCACCTCTTCTTCTACTTCCGTTTTACTATTTTAGAGTATATAAAAAGGCTTACCCGACGCCCCGCACACTATAGTATCCAGTAGTTAGTATCCTATATCTTTTAAAAGGGCGCGAGTAGGAGAAAGCAATAAGTAGAAAGGCAATAAGGTTGGGTTAAATAAGACATCCACGACATCGCAACCGTATCGCGATAATATTACAGAATATAGTGAGAGGATTCTAGATAGCATATAACAATTAGCGGATATAGTAGCTCGCGTTAATGCAATAGCTAGGGGGGTTGGGTTTTAGTAGGGCTGTATTATATCTAGTATTAAATAAGCGTTCTAAATCCTAAGCAGTAGGCGGTGTTTAATATATAGGGGTAAGTGTGTACAGGATATAGAGAAATATATTATAAAACTATCGTCTTTTAGTATATAAATATGCTAAAATAATATCCTCCTACTGTATATAATATTTAAGCATATTAATATACCAAAATTAATATACTAGTACTAATGCTGTAATTACATTTCACGTGGCTTAGAGGATTGGCGCGGTAATTACGTAATCGTTTTATTTTAACTAGAATAAGGTAGGTATATAGACCTTCCGTTAATAAAGTCAAAACAATCTAATAATGCCTTCCTATAGGTCCTTTACAAAGTATCTAACCTACTAACTCTACCTCTAGGCTCTTGTTTACTACTACTAGTAGTCTATACTAAGGCGTCTTCTTCCCTATTGCCGTTATATCGGCGGCTTATAATATAGCTATTTGTCGCTAAAATAACCCGTTATAAGTTAAACGCTTTACCGCGAAAAGTACCACTAACTAAGTAAAGAAGAGTAGAAGATTCTCAAATAGAAGATCCTACCCCCTATAATATAGATTACCTTAGTAAAGTATATAAGTCTACTTCTATAGTTTACGTAGCTTTATTCTAAGATAAATAACTTTAGATATTGGCCAGCCTTTTAGACCATATTAAAAACGAAGCAAAGGGAAATACCAAACAGATTTAAACCATAGTCGTTGCTCTTAACCTCTACGTTAAGACCCTCGCGGATACCTACTATATTAAACTTCCTAAAGGCTTCCAACTATAAGTTCTGCTAAGTACTAATAATGAGATCAAACTAACTGCTAAAGATAGCAGCGAGAAAAATATAGACATTAATAAGTTAAGCGAGGACTTAGATATAGGCAGTAGCAGTAATAATATATAAGGTGGTGATTCTACTACTAAATATAACGGCTGCAGCGATAGGCTTAAAAAAATTAGGATAGCACTAAGTGTAGAAGCTAATAAAGCCGCACTTAAGGTCGCACGGGATAAGTTTTATAAAAAGCTTAAAAAGTTAGAAGTTAAGGTAACTAAGGATAACAAAGTTGGGCGGTAGAGATTTAGTAAGAGCGAAGCTATAGAGATTACTAACTTCTTTTTTACCAATATAATGGGGCCTAAAGCTATAATATGTCTTTAAGCATTGCTATAAAGCTATACTACCGACTATAACAATGGGATTAATAGGGGCGCTGGGGCGCGAGTAAAAGCAACTACTAAAGACAAAGCTAATATTACCACGGTGCGGAGCTTCTTTAATACCTTTACCCGTACCTAGCATTCACGGCCAAATCTATAAGGTGGACTCGCCGCAATAAAGCAGATTATATTATACGTTAAACTTCTTTCTCAATTTAATTAGCTTAAAACCCTGGCCGCCGCCAAAGACACTACTCTGTTAAGCTTTCTCTAGGATTTAGGCTATAAAACTAGCCGTGGGCTAGGATAGCAGTCATACGTCATTAACTTCCTAGCTAATTTAATTTATATCTCTCCCTCCATTCTACAAAACACATATTAGATAGCCTAAGGCGTAATAGCCTTAATAGAGATTTTCGGCCCTGGTATTATCCCTATTCTACCTACTGGCGTTATAAATAGGTAAGCTTACCCTACTCCTCTTTAAACCGTTGCTAAAAATGCTAGGCTAAACCGCTAGGGAAACTAACGGATGGCCTCTATATATAGCCTACTAAAGACATAGGCCCCTTTTATCAGCCCTATATATACGCTACTAGAGAAGCATCTATATTAGCCTATTAAAGCTAGCCAGCCTATTACAATTAGGCAAATCAAGACAGGTATTAAAAGACCTCTTTTAGAAAGGATTAGTAAGGTAGTAGGGGAAGGTAAAGCACTTAATACTAGTCCGGAAGGTATAGCCGCTAGAAAGTAGCAAGGTATTATTATAGCTAATAAAGTTATATCTAATCTATCTAAGGGTAGCAGTTTAGAGATTAATAAGACTAAGGATAATACGGACGGTAGGGATAAGGAGGGTATAGCGAATACGGAGGGTGAAGTAAATAGGGAGGGTTAATGCTAGAAGAACTTCGGCGGGAGTAAGGCTAAGAAGTATAGTTCTTATAGCAACGAATATTTCTATAGTATTTTTTTTAAAGCTACCATAGTATGGAGAGGGTTTATTGTGGGGATTTTATATTAAAGGCTAACGTAACGTATACGAATCCTATGCCTGTATAATCTATTCACACAATATAAAAACATCAATATACCGAGATCTGAGTTTGGGATTGAATTCGCGGAAATACGAGTTATATTGATCTCAGAGTGATTTCCTACGTAGACGCGTCATAATACATGCAGATCCTGGTCATATGATAAGATTATTTGTCGATTTCTTTGAGCTTTATAGCTCCTGATATATTTTCTTTTTTAGTTTCCTTTCGACGTTGATTTGACTTTTTTTGCTCTCCTGTCATCTTTTTAATTTTTTTGCGGATATATAGGGATCACTGGTATATGTATAGTCTCTCTGAATATATGTAAGCCTACAGATCTATTAGCGATAGTCATTAGTTATTTGTCAGGTATTATGCTCGAAGTTTCTTCGACGTGTGATTTGACTCCGTACAATCAAGTTTATTCATGCCGTAATATCTTTTTGTATTGTATATTATATCCTGGTTACGACCTCATGTCCGGTCCCCTTCGCTTCTCATGTTGCATAATATCTATCCGGTACAATCTCCTAAATTATCGCGAGCTACTTTTTCAGAATGTCTTATTCGTAGAAAATCAATTACCTTATAGTCCCCGCGGTTATCACAAAATTATTCACGATGCAACGTATATAACATAATAAACGCAAGGGTCATTAATTTATATTGAGGCGATATTGA
>NW_027137672.1:127296-218828 GCF_001692895.1 Cenococcum geophilum 1.58
TGCGTTTCGATCACAGAAGAATAATGGAATATATTGCTAATATTTTGATAATGATTTTCTCTCTATCTTCGATCTATATATATTACCGGTGCCCCTTATTTATAGCTGGATAAATATTCTCGCCCGCTCCTTGCTATTTCAATGCGACTCTTTTATTGGACAACAGGCATTATATATTTCTATATCATCGACATTTGACTATCAATTATATTTATTATATGTTAGATCCTGCCTTGAATGCGGAATACAATTAATGGTTCACACGAATATAGGACTGCCTATGATATTATCTTGAATTCCTGGGATTCTTGTTGAATATTCTATATAGTATTATCCTATGAATATTACTTTCACAATAGGGATTATCTATTTTCTATTATTTGTTCTGATTATTTTTCTTAACCACCCCATTTTTTGTTAATTTCTACTCTTTTCCGATATCTCAATATATTCCATAATTCGTATCGAATATTCTTAGATTCCTCCTTATATTTGTTCAAGAGCGATTTGATCTTCCATCTCTTCGATGTATGTCTAGAAGTGTCGCCAATTGGCCATTACCTACAGATGACGATATTCATTCTGGATGGGATATTGATCTTCTGTGATAATAATGGATAAATTTTAGACTCTAATATATATCTCAGAATTCCTTCATGCAAATTTATCTTTGCATTCTTACCTTTTATCGATCGTATATATCGCCTTTGACGTTAATGTATTTCGACTCCGTAATCAAATTTATTCCACTTGCGCATTATTCTCGATATTTTTATGAGATACTTTAAATGAATAATTGGATGTAATATATTGGATAAATCTGATTTTTGTACACAGTTATGTGAATAGAATTCATCTGTCTAATATTTCTTATTTCCCAACAAAAATCATATTGATACATTTAATAGTATTTCTCTGGTCGGTAATATAGAATTGAATATTACGATGCTAACATGATATAACACTAATAAACGAAGGCGCCAAGATTTACACTTTATTACGACTATTGTGAATGCAAATCGGCAACCATATTTTTGGGGGTGTTATTTGGAGAGTATGATACCATCGACATTTTTATAGTAATATCTTTGATTTATATGACACGATTAATTTTAGATATTGATGAACGGATCGGCAAATGTGGTGGGCCCAGGATTAAAGTATTATCGTAATTGGATTAAATCTAAAAGGCTATATAGGAAGACAGGTCTACGAGCTGGTATTCTATACGCTTCTTACTCTAGTTTATCTCCTTTAAGTCTCTTAATATACTATATGCCGGTATATTTACCAGGCATTTATACACGCCAATAGTAGGTTTAGTCGAGAGATAGGCGAAATACTCTTTAAGCCGCATCGTTAGTATTAGGCTTTAGCGCGGCTAGTATAATAAGCGGCACTTTAGGCTGCCAACCTTTAGAAGTAGACAACGTATCTCTAATAGCGTAAGTCGTCGTACTTATAATCCTTCTAGTCTATATATTGTACTTATTAAATAATAGGGGTTCTTCTAGTTTACAGTTCTCTAATATAAGCCTATAATTAGGTAGCTCTTAGCCTAGTCTTAAATTTATATTTTATAATTTGTTAATCTGTTTGCATATATATATATATACTTTATTCTTTACCGCTTATAGTTTTACGCAGTAATCTATTTAGACTAAAGTAGTAGCGTAGTTCTAAGGTTAAATCCACTCCATCTACTAAAAGGACGATTTGACTTTAGGAGCGCTATGGAGCTCTAGTGTAGATATATACTACTTATAGTAAGTCTTAGCATAACTTTAGTGTTTTATTTAGGGGGTAGGAGGCGTTTAAACTTACTAGGGAAGATCGTTAGATTTGCTTATTAGTTTCCTTATTACCTTCTTCTATAATCTTATTATCCTCAATAACCACCACCCTACCGCTAGGCGTAGGCTTTTCCTCAGAACCAATCTCTTCTTCTTTAAACCCCGCCGCTAGATTGGTAATATTTATTACTTAGTATACTTCGGCTGCTTTATAAGAGATTTACATTAAATATACTGTCTACTATAGAGCCAAAACTTATTAACTTCCTTAGAGTCGTCGGCCTTTAGATTAATTAATTTTAGTATAAGAATAACGTCGTTGGTAGGCGCGGTAGCGCGCATAGGAAAGAATCGCTCCATAGCAATTAAGGGAGATAAAATTAAGTCACTAAGTAATTAAGTATATAGGAAAGAGAGTAGGAAGGAAAGGAAATAAGTAGACTTTATAGATCGTATAGGGAACGCTTATATTCTAGAAAAGCGAGTTATTGTACAGCTCTACTAATTGGCTTAATATCACACTCTAACGCCTTATTAACTCTTCCCATAGCCACCTTCTTCTAATTAGATATACGGCTAGCGCTCTAAGAGCTCTAAAGCCTTAAAATCCACTCTATACCACTAATTAAATCATAGGATATATAGTTAATGCAAATTGGCTCTAGCTAAATACGCTAAATTGGCTCCACTCCAGATAGATTACTGGTTTTACGTGCTTTCTATATATTAATCCTACTAACGCTTAAAACTAGTTTCTGTTTATAACCCTAGCGACTACTAAAAACCAGGTCAGAAAAGAAGGACTTATATATAGATTGATCTATAAAGAAAAGAGACTATATATATATAAGATAGGTAAGTTATAGGTAGATATCAGTTACAGGCTAACGAAAATGCTAATAACGACAAATTGCCACTAGGTAGGTAGTAAGTGACAGGTCGACAGACCCCTAGATATATTTAAGTACTAAAGAAAACTACTGCCGGCGTTACTATAGCGAAGACGGTTACGCCTAGCCTTCTAACTCCGCGATACAAAAGAGTTGCATTTTTCGCACCAATATTGTTCGCCTTTAATCGTCTGTAAGATAATAGATTCCGGATAAACAGTTCGTATATACCGGGCCTAATTTGCTAATATAATAGCCTTTTTATATATATCGCAGGTTCTACTAAGGGGTAGAAGCGTTGTTTGGTATAATTCTTAGTAATAATAGGCGAAGATAATGTTGAGAAAATACGCCAATTAATGCGGATTATAAAAGTTAAGTCGCGTTATACAGTTTTAGGATAACTATATGCTAATACTTAATGGCTAGGAAAATTAAAAGTAGCTATTCCTAATAGCGGTAGAGATAACTATAGAGAAGTAATTATAGAGCTAACGCCCGGTTATATAGCCGTTAGATAAGCATAGGCAATAAATAAGCGGTATAATAAGAAAGTTACTAATTGTTAGGGTTAAGTATAGGGGGTTTTAGTATAATAATATACCGAAATACAATTGTTGCGGAAATGGACAATAATTGATCCGGATAAGTATTAAGATAAGTGTTAAGATAAGTATCGAGATAAGTATTAAGATAAGTGTCGAGATAAGTGTCGAGATAAGTATTAAGATAAGTATTAAGATAAGTATTATAGTAGCTATTAGTACGGGCATTGAAAATGCCTAGGTAAATATAATAGGACGATTACTAGTTACTATACGAGACCTATTAATAACGGCTTATAAATTAACGCATATTATATACGTGTCTACTTACTATATTATACGGTTTCGGCATAATAGCATGCTAAAAGCCAATAGTACTAATACTATCTACCAAGCTCTTAACTTCTAACTTTAGTATCTTTCTATTTATAGCCTCTGCCCGTAAAGCCCTACTATATACCGTAGATAGAAACATTATCTAGAATCCATTCCTCTTAATAGCTAAGTGTAAAGGCGATAGTAGAGAGCCGTCGCAGCGCGTGTAGCGCTGTCGTTTAATTCTATAGTAATAAGCCCGTGACGCGTATAAAGCATCACCCTTAATAACACCAGGAGCCTTACTGCCTCCGCTTAAAGCTCCTATTTTACTATCTAGGGAGGCCTATAAAGGGAAACTAGGATATGAAAACTGCCTAATATACGACTACCTAGCTCGCAGCTAGGCCTAAAACTGGCCTTATCTAGCTAGTTAACGTAAATACGTCCTAGGCGTATAACAGGACACCCTTAGGCTTACACTAGCTCTAAGGTTGCAAAGGGAACGCAATAAAGGCGTAGGGATCCTTTTTTTTTATAAGAACTTATTAAGGTTAACGCGTTACAGATACTTTATATGAAACTTATTAAGGCCCTAAGGCCACTATAAAGAACTTATTAAGGCCCTACTTAGAGAACTTGTTAAGGCCCCTCTATAAAGGCCTATTTAGTATCTAGTACACCTAGGTAACTTAAAAGAGGGTCTTAATAGGCGTAGTATACGCGACCTAGTTAAGAGTAACAGCGACGTGACGGTGACGCGATGGCGACTAGATAGCTTAACAAGGCGGAAATATAGGTAAAGCTCTAGGTAGCGGAAATATAGGCTAGCTTTAACGGCCCTATAGCATTCAACTTACAGGCGACTTATAGGAGGGTCTTAATAGGTATAGTGTATATAACCTAACGTATATATATATAGGGGAGGCTATAAGGAAACGCAGGCCAGTTAGATAAGGACTTAATAGTTAGAGATATAGGCTAGCTTATAAAAAGGGGGGACATAAGCTTAGTTAGTAGGAGAGGGCAGAGTAGGTCGCCTAGTATAGGACCTAGCATTTATAGGCCTCTCCTATAAGATACAGTCGGCCTATTATAAGGAGACTCTTATAGGCATCGCGAAACGGGAACTAGCGGTATATAGGGTGTTACGCCCCTATATTACCACTAGCCTCCCGCGGGGCGAAGTGCGTAGTTAGCCACTACTAGCTCTAATTACCCCTTAGCTAGGCTCTGACCCTTAGTATACCTAGTAGGCAAGATTACGTCCTAGCTAGAGAGACTATTATATAGCTTAAGAGAACGGATACGCGTGTTGGTATATTAATAGACGGAACCATCCATTCCTAGAATAGCATACTAATAAGATATACTTATAAAGCAAACAGGACTTACTTAGGTGGGGGAGGCTTTTAGCTAGGCCTTAGCCGTAGAAGGTATATAACCGTAGATGTGTTATAGCTACTAGAAAACTAGGGTAAAGGCCTAGATAAGTAGGTATATTAAACTCTACTATATTACTAGCTAATATATAACTACCTGCTATAAAATCGGCCTCTATACCTTTATATGGTAGAGCCCGGGAACCTAGCTATACTATTAGCGTTTTATTAAGATTGTATTATTATACTACTAGAGTAAACACAGAGATGTATATATAGCAGCTGCGCGTGTCGGCGCTACGACGTAATAGTAGCGTAGATAATTTTTTCACTAGGAGTGTAAGCCCCAACAGAAGCTTTAAAAACGGCCATTACGTCTATACCTATTCAATAGCTTTAAATTAACGGCATCTACCTCTAGCGTCCCCCCTTTCTCCTATACGGCACCTATATACGGTATAGTAACTAAACCAAACTATATATACCCCAGGAAGTCTATAATAAGCCTCCTATTCCCTATTCTACCCTTTCTATAATAAATAAGAGAAGCTTAGAGCCCTTAAGCCGGATATAGTCGTTATAAAACCAGAACGTCTAGCTTTAAGTCCTCCCCTAAGGGGGCAATTTCACTACGTTATAGAATATAAACGGGGGGAAAAAGCTTTAAATAATAACGTGGCGATCTAGGATTTACTAATTCCGGAATAAGAAGAGGTTTAGGAAAAATTCTCAATTAACCTAGATTTCCATTTAAAGCGTACCTTCCCGTCCTTATACTAACTTAATTACGTCCGCAAAAACCTCTATTTAATTAGCGCGGAGATCGGGCTCTAATACTGCGTATGTGAAACGATTAAGAACTATATATAGAGCTTAGTTAAGGAAATATATAAAGATAAGCAGCTGCGGGAAGTACTTAGGCTTTGGGGAAAGGTAGTATTTAAAAGTTATATAAATATAGGAGAGCTAAGCGGGATACCGATTGAGGAGGAAATAGAGTAAATATTAATCAGCAGACCTACTATACTAAACTAGATAATGGGGACGGCGTAAGGCAAAGGGTAGAAAGTAGAAAAGGGTAAGGGAAAAGCTAAGTAGAATATTTTAAGGAGTAGAAATTAAATAAAAGGTAGACTAGTAGACCAGTTCTATATATATAAGCAGTTAGGCAGTAAAAAGACTACTATTATATCGATTAAATACAAGGCGCCGTATAAGTTCTCCTTAGATAATGTAGTAGCTAGGCTAGGTAGAGAGATTTAACTAGTTAAAGATGTAATTAATAAAAGGCAAGAGCTTTAAATTTAATTTGAAATAGCTAGTAGCAGCAGTAGTAATTACGCAGCTCTTTTTAGATATAATCCGTAAAGGTATTTAATAGGGTTACATCTTTATAGGAGAAGCTATTATTTTCCTACACATTTCAGATAACCCTTTAATTATCCACTACCATCTCTTAATCCTAAAGCTAGATTATTAAGAAGATGATAAAAACAGACTATATATAATAGCGGTTCTAGAGGATTTTGCCTTTATTATTCGCGTAGCTAGGGCTAAGGCGCCTAGTTAGTCATAGTATAATAAAGCAGAGAAGTTACCTATTTAGCCTATAGAGCGTGTTAATATTCTACAGACCAACTTTAAAGAAAAAGAAGAAAAAGGTCAGCTATAGCGCGTATAAGTCTAAGCGCGAAAATAGGTTTCTGCAATCGCCAATTGTATTATAGTCTTGCGGCAAAGCAACCCGCAATAATAAAGATGTTAGTGGCGATAATAAAAGGTATAATAAGGGAGACGACTTTACCCTAAACTTACCACTCCCGCGTTAAGGTAGTAGTTGAGGTATGGCTAAGAACTAAGCGGCGACTGCAAAAGAATAAAAAGTAGGTAGAAGAACTAAGAAAGGTATAGCCGGTAGTAAGAAGCTAGTAGAACTAATATCTAGGCTAAGGATTAAGGAGCGACTATACTGTACGTAGTAGTATCTACTTAGACTAGCATATAGTGGTGTAATAAATAAGCAGTGCTATAACTTTTAGGATTATAATAGGAAGTATATTAACTAAAGGACGTTTCTCTGCCTTATTTGGTAATAGCTTAGTATAGATTATAGGAGTGATGCGGACTGCAAGCTACTATATACTAAAGAAGCCCGCGGAGTGCTTTTCAAAGTTAGGCTATTGTTATATGGATATACTCTGGTCGTAAAAGGGATAGTAAAACCCAATCTTGGCCACCTCTAGCATAAACGGCGTATTTACGATCACGTTTATCCCACCTAAGGGAAATTCGTCCCTATCTACATTGGATCCGTTATGCTAAAGCTCCTATACTACTATAACAGTAGGGTTTATATTAGTATACTCTTCCTTAGCTAGGCTAGGCGGCTACTCCTTAACTTTCTTACAGGGGAGAATAAAAGGTACTTTATAGACAAATCGGCTACGGTTTTATAAGCTTTGCACGACCTATAGGTACTATAAAAGGATCCTAAACCGCGGAATATTCTATAGGACGAGTATAGTTAGTGTCTTAGTTTTATAGATTTTAAGTAAGCGGAGATCCGTACTAGGTAGCCGTTAGGTATCCCGCCTAATTAAAAGAAAAAGTAAAGGAAGGGGAAGCACGATATAAAGGACGATTTTAGTCTTAAATTATAGCAAGCTAAGTAGTGCATTTCTAGATGGTTAAGATTAAGCGGCCTATTTAGTAGTTTAATAAGTACTTAGTACTAATTAGCTTTACTAAATACTAAATATTAATTGAAGTACTATGCCCCTATTTATCCTTACAAATAGTTTAAAATCAACTTCTTTTAGCATGTTAACATGCCGAAATTTCCCCTAGTATATCGATATGCTAAAACCAACGTCTTTTAGCATGTTAATATGCTGAAATCAACTTCCTAGTATTTTGGCAGAACGTAGCAATATAGTAGGTAATATGCTCTATCACCGTTATAATACTACTTTACGGCACTATTACAGACCCTAGCTAGGGGCTTAGCTAGAGCCTTAGCGTATATATATAGATATTTTTTTTCCTTAACCTTCTTCTAGTCCTTAGTTTTAGATCCTTATTAATAGACTACTAGTTATATAGGCTATACGTATACCATATTATACTAGTACCTTAGTTAACTATATCCGCAACAGTAGCAAATTTTATTACTTTATTTGTGTATAATTAAGGCGCACCATTTTAAGTAATATTGATTAATAAATATATACTCTTTACTATATTAAACTCTGTTGTTTAGGGTATATATCTATAATATAAGCACCCTATAATAATACTATAGCGGATACGGTATACTATAAAAAGCCTCTAAATCCCTTAGCTCCTTAATTCTAAATAGACACTAGCTAAATGCTTAAAGGGAAAGTAATATTTTAGTAATCCCCTTTATGGCTTATTTAACACCTAAATCAAGAGCTCGTTTAATGATTTTAATACAGCGGTTAAAGCAGACATTTTTAGTTCCCTCTTCCGCACTTTTGTAGTCATTAATATAGTCGTTGCTAGCGAATTCCCTTATAAGCTCGGTAAGATAAAAGAATAATAATGAATCCTTTAGTGTATTTAAAGAAGCGTAAGCCTTAAGCCGCTATATTTTTCTCTTAAAATTACCTAACTATATAATAACTTCCCTCTTTATACTCCTTACTAAGTTAATACCCGCGCTAGGGTTTATAATAGTTATAAGGTTCTCTTTAATATCTCTAATACTAACTCTGCTTAGTAGGTTAATAATATAGAGCTAGAAGATAGATTTGTAATTATAGATTAGTCGATATATAGATAGTATAGAAGATTTGCTTAATAACGAAGTAGCTATAAAAGCAACTATACTAGTTCTATCCTATACTCCTATACCTTAATCATTAATAGACGCCGCTATATCTAAGTCGTAAACCTTTAGCTTGTGTTAATTATCGATCCTAATATTTATAAATAAAATATCCCTATAGACTATACCCCTTTTAGCTATTACTTTAATAGCTAAAAAGGCCTATTGCTAGATTAAGGATATTATTAGCAAGGAATCTAATAAAGAAATAATATTATTAAAGGACGAGCTGACCCAAGCAGTGACAATATCTCTATATTCCCTATTATCGCAGTCCTACTATAATCCACCTTTAGGTCGTCTTAAATCGTATAATAAAGCTATTAGATCTTCTAAGATAGAAGTTACACTCCTAGTATACTAGGTAAAGTTAGGTCTCTAGACCTTAGCCCTATTATAAAAAGTTTTAAAAAAGGTTATTAGTTGCCTAGAAGAACACTATCGCCTAAAAACTATAATATCATTCTCGTTCTCAACCTTAACAACACCGTAGATAAGTAACTCTACTATATTAGGCTGGTTCTAGAGGCTTAAAAGGTAGTACCCTTTATATTTCCGAAGCTCTTAAGGCTAGCTACTCTTATAGCACCAGTCCCAGCCTATTTTTTCCTTTTCTTTAGGGTTAACGAGTTTTGCTTTAAAGGCTACAGTCGCGTAACTAATAAGATAATCTCTAGGTGGCCCTACCTCCTAATCATTAATATATAGTTATTAACTATCTATAGTAACCACTTAAAATAGTCTATTATCTAGATTATATTTATAAAATAGCGCCTCCTTCTTAGTAGGGTATTTAAGCCTACTAGGTTTATAATAAAATGCTCTAAGCAGGTATTAGATAAACTTGGCTATATCTATCTAGATATTTAGTAGCTTACTTACTATAAGACCTAACCGATCAAAATATAAGAGCTGCATTATTGATCTATAGTGTAGAAAACAGTAAACGTATCTTTAGCTTCATTAATAGCGAAGCGCCTTAGCAGCTTTTAAAGCACAGTTAAGATATACCTTGGCATTCTTTAGATTCTAGGAATTACGTTTACATTCCTAAAGTATATTAAGGCATTCCTAAACCAGCTCTCTGTACTCCACTATAGGGAAATACTTATTATCTATTGGCGCGGGTTTCCAGCTATTAGGAGGGGGCAATATCGTCTACGGCTTAGTGAGTTAGACAAATTTCGGTTAAGTTTCGCGAGGTCGCTGCGATTCTATATCCTTAATAACTATAGTTATAAGATCTAGCTTCAACTCCTTCTGCCTCACTATGCTGCCGTAATTCCCTTTTAGCTATCTTACTTTAGTGTTCTAAGTCTTTATTAGGGAATTTCCCTAGTAAGATATTTTAATATAACCCCGATAGGGATTATTAGCTTTGGGTTTTCTAAAGTACTCCCCTAGGCCGTCCAAATTCGCAATGCATTATATAACTGCCTTAAATTCCTCCTCGTTTAAGTCAGAAGACGATTTATATATAGATAAATTACTCTTCTTTCCACCTATACAGCTTCCTATAAAGGTTTTCTACTCGTCCTTCTCGCGAAGATCATCTATATGCTTCTGCGTAACTTTTAGAATGTCTTCTATAAATATATCTAATAGCGTCGACGAGATATAGGACCGGTGGGCAAGGTTAGCGGCTATAGGAAACCGGCGAAGCTTAACATTATCGCTAATTAATAAGCCACTTACTGCATTAAATGGCGTCAAGTAAGGAGGTGATGTGATTATATTTTTCGTTAGTATAGCCTATACATTTAGCTACGTTTTTAGAGCGGCAGGGCATTCTTATAGATATAGTTGGATTAATAATATTACCCTCCTCCCTAATACTGCTATACGGATCCACAGAGGTCTCTCCCATAGATTATTTATTAGTGTATTAATTAAGATTGCTAATATTGCCTATAAGGGGCTCTTCTAGAGATAGCTTATTCCTAAGGGGCTTTTCTATAGGTAGCTTATCTATATATTAGCTAAGAAGTAAGTTTAGTAAGTTATATAAAATATCTAACTACTTAGCAGATGCTAGAGTGGCTTTTAGTTATAGCCTAAGTGGTAGGGTTATCGTTGTTAGTGTTGCTTACAATATATACTATTAGCAAAAACCAGTTAAACTCTTAGTTCTCTTCTTACACCTTAATTAGTTGTAATTTCGGCCTTTACATTTCTATACTCTGGTTAGTATATTAAACGCATAAAAGTGTTTTTATTATATTCTTACCTTTACTAGTTTTTACTACGGCATAATAAGTCTATATAGAAGAGCTTGCAGCAACTAATAGCGATATAAGGTTAATTATCGCGCTACTTTGTTTTATAGTAACAGGACGCGTTACTTAGTAAACTAACTAACCTTTTACTAAGCAATAAGCGAATTTCCTATATAAAACTACGGTAAGTAAGGTATACGCGCCGTGCAATAAGCAGCCTAGTAATTAGTACAGCTATAGACCTACATTACTTCGTTAGACGTCCTACCTCGATATTTAAAAGGTATTGCGTCCTTTTAGCGTAACCCTCTGCGTTATATATAGCGGCTACTATACTAGTATAAATATTACGCAATACCTCGCACGGTTGCATTCTAGCAAAGCCGGCCGGGTTAGGGAAATTTTAGACTTTATTAAAAGTATAGGTCTAATCGCACTCTACTCTAGTAATGTACCAAAGCCCGCGCATAGAGGAAGCCGCCCTATTAGCGGTCTCCCTGTCTATAATAGCTACTACTACGACTAATAGATAATATATAGATATTCTACGGAGGATTTACTTAAGGTCTATAAGTATATTAAATAAATGCTATTTTATAAAGATACTAAGCTAAGGAAAATAAGAAAATGAATCTAGGGGAGAGTATAAGTAAACAGCTAAGGCGCTACTAAGGCGCTAAGTTTAGCATGTTAATATACCGAAATTAACTTCTACGCCTCTGCACTAAGCAGTATGCCAAGCTACTAGGTCTCTTAGTTTAACTTTTTTATCTACATATCTGGTATAGTTAGGCTTTAGAAGAAGGCTATTAATACTAGCACTAGGCTTAGCTGGTATAGTAGTAGGGACGCTAAGAAACAGGAGGCTTTTTAGGGCCTAGTATACGTATCCTATATATTAATTTAATAGGTTATAGAGCTAAAGCGTTATATATTACTTGTCTTCTATATAAATAGTAGATAAGGTTTCTCCTTTAGCGCTAAGCTTTATTATATAATGTCGCTATAAGCTTATTCGCTAATATTCTACTTAGGGGCCATTTAGTTACAACTTTATATTTAATATAGAGGCTCCATATTTAACCAAAATGGAGCTTAAATCTAAATATAAGGTAGTTATTTGGTAAATCTAACAACTTTTAAATATGGAGCTCCTCTATATTAGTAAGCGCGTTAAGTTTATAGGCTATACTATATACGGTAGTTAAAATGAGGTTCTTAGCACCGTTTCAATAATGTTAGTAATTTAGTCAATTAAGGCACGAGCACGGCAAAAGGGTCGCGTAAGCTTATATAATTAGATTGTTTATAAACGAGGATCTAAAGCTAGAGAAAGGAAAAGGGAAGAAGGGTAGCACCGCTTAAGGTTTTATACGATTACCTAGTTATGTAACTACAACTATCTAAAACAGTAAGATACTGTCTGTAATTATCCACTATAATCCACTACTATAATCTACTGTTTTCCACTAGCGCTATAATAAATAAGTTGCCTTTAAGCCTCTATTTTATATTCTATATTAATCTAGAGCTCTTATAATACGCTAAAGTAACAACTCTAAACACCCGGATTGTAATACTACTGTCGTATTTACATACCTTATATAATATTATTATTCTAACCTTTATAATCACGATAAGCTTATTTTTAGGGCATCGTAGGCGTTGTAGGCATTGCTATAGTTCTACTACGGCTCCTATAGGAGGTAAGCAAAGGTATAGAAAGCGTTGATTATAGAGAAGGCGTTAGCCGAGGAGGAGGCTCTATTACTATACTAAAGTAGGGAGTCGCGATAGAGGCCTAGTAGCAAAGAGGAGCTTACTTAAATCGCTTACTAATATTAATCACGCATTATATAAAGCCAAATCTAGAGCGTTATATAGAAGCTTACTAAACAATCGACTTAATTATAGATTTAAACGAGCTACGATAGTAGCCGCCACTAATTATAAAACGGGTGACACTAAAATATATATAGATTAAATAAATAATATAGAGCCGATTTGTAACTAAACGTACCCTTAGGTAAAAGAATATGTTTTTAAATATAAGTCCAACTCCATATAAATAAAACCTCCGTAAAGTTCCCAACTTAGGTTAGTTACTTAGTGTTTAATCTAACCAATCTAGATTAGATAGCTTAGTCCTTAGTCTAATTAACTAGGTCCTCTATCCTCTAAGCAGTATCCTACTCATTCCTACCTATATTATAGCTAAACTTAACCTCACACACTTTCTTATTCTTTTAATCTTTATTTTTAACACTACCTATATTATATATAACCTTTATATCTCTTTCTACCTTATTTTTCCCGTCCCTCTTTCTAAACCTTAACCCCCTCCTTATTAACGTAGCTTTTGCTACTTCTCTCTTTTCCTTACCTTTTATCTCCCCTTCTTCTCGCTTCCTTATTGGTGGGTTTCCTCCCTATTAGTTAATATAACTTATATCCTAGCAAACTCTAGCGTTTAGGTCCGCTCTATACTACTATTAGCACTTAAACTACCTAATCTCCGCCTTAATAAACTTACTTCCAATACCATCCGTCCTTAGTCTTCTCCCCTTTATAGTCGTATCCGCTAACTTCTAGTAATAGTCCATCTTTATATACCTACAATTTGAGAACTATATCGCTATTCTTTAGCTTAACCTTAAAAAACTATAAGGATCTAGTCGTAGTATCCGTTACGCATAACGTCTAACTCTGCGCCTTTAGAAAGTTCCCTTGGAATGTCTAGCATACTATATCTATAGCGCTATACCCTAGGACCTTATTACCTGTCGTTCCGTTATAAAAGCAACCGGCGGACATGACTAAAGCTACTATAGCCATCACCCTAATTACCGCAAAAGGCCGCATTTCTGCTAGAAGCGTATTTGTTAATCAATACTATTATAGCTAATACACGTAGTATATAGTACTATACACCCTAAAGTGGTTACTATAAACGTATTATAGGATAGGTGGTAACTCTAATAAAGACTTGCGGATAAAATAGTGTATATCTTTAGCATATATCTTCTTCATTAGCCTATATTTCCCTTGTCTTTTATACTTTAATATATTAGCGGCCACGTCTGCCAATCCGATATAGGAATTAGCATTACTTATCTAAACTTCTTTTAAACTATTATATCTTATTAATATAACCAATCCCTTTACTCCTAATATACCTTATAAGAATACGCTATGCTAAACGTAATATAGAACACCGGTGATATTGCTATAGTACCCTTAGAAAAGCTAAGCCATTATATTGCCCTAACGGATTAATCTCTAACCGCCTATCCCTTAATATAGTAGGGCCCTTTGCTAAGGCCGCTTATATTTATAACTAGATTTAGTTAGATATTTATATTAACCAGCTATTCTAATTAGTTAATTCTTATTAATAACCTAAGAAAATTGCTATATTAAGGGATACATTAAAATATGCCTATTATAGTAGTGTATTATACAACATAGTCGGAGACTTTATACATTATCCCCGCATGTTTACAACCGCTATATATATCTAGCTATTTAACTTATCCCCTTACTTTAAGGGTATATATTTTAGGCCCGTTAGTAACGGAAGATAAAGGTTAAAGTTCGGCGCCATTATATACGCAATACTACCGTGCCGTATAACGCCTCTAGTTAAGTAGTAGGATTATAGCGCTTCGCATTAATGAAATAGGTGATGGGGCCATTGTAGGCGTAGCTATTTTACCGCTTCCTATATAGCGATATAGGCTAGGCGCAGCCTATACTGCTATATATATTATATATCTATTTAACTTGAACTTTATTACCATATTTCGGCATCTCTTTAATAGTACTAGAAAGATATAAAGCTTTATTCTTATTCCTTATTAATTATGCCTTATAAAGTCTATATAAATATAGCTTCCTCTTTATCTTCTTAACAATATAAAGCCAACTACCATTTTACTCTATACTCTCGCGGCTAGGAATACCGTAATTACAGCAGTAGACTAACCGTGACCGAAAAAATTGCCTCCTAAGTACATTCTTGCACCTAGGGACCCGTAGGAAATCAACAGCCACTTACCGGCTAGTATAGAGAAGCGTGACGTTTATACGGCCTATATAAGTTAAGTTTACATTAGCTCTTATTTCTTTAGTCTAACGGCTATAGGTTTACTATATAGCGATATATATAGCTAGATACGGTCTTCTTGGTTTTGTTTATAAGCAGACAGTTATTACTAAGGACTTTTTTACCGGGTTCTCGCTATAAGTATACGCCCTAGTTAAAAGTCTCCATACTAATCTATTCGTTCGCGTTTAATGGATATTTAGCTACGGCATATAATATGTATCCTCTTCGGCCTATACTGCTAGAAATGGTGTAACGCTAAGCGAGTCGACTTAGATATTTAACTACTATTAAGATTACAGGCTAGTTAATTATTACGATTGCGAAAATATCCAGTGTGATATTTAAGATAACCGGCCCAATAGTACTAATTCAGTATGTAAACCTATAGGATGTGGGCTATACAATATAATAGCGCATATATGCCGTGTATAAGATAAGAGGAATATCCTATAGGAGTAGAGTGGCTTAATTAGGGGGGCTTAGCGAAAGGGTAACGTAGTAGTATGGTATATTATTACGGCACGGGTTCCAATAGCATTGTTACTTAAATGTAACCACTTTAGAAATATACAAACCCTATTCCAATTCATTGTCGTTATTAAAGACAAAAATGAGTTTATAGTCTAGGTTTTAACTTAATAGCCCTACCTATATTAATCAGCTATATATTACAGATGAATTTCTTATCGCTTCTACGTTAGGTAGTCTTATTACAATTCTTAATACTAAGTATTAATATACTGCGCTTATACTGTCTAAAGGAGAATGTCCGTATAAGCAGGTTATATAGGCTAGAAGGCTATAGGACATTATGTGTTATAATAAAGTTATAGCTATAGCTAATAATAATAGCATTATGCGGCTTTGGAGCCTTAAATCTGGGTAACTCCTTAACCCTTCCTTCCCTATAGATGGTTATACGTACTAAAGAGTGGGCTAGTTTATAGATATATAGTTTTACTAGACACACCAAAGCTATATAGTGTGTACTATTTACCGGTAATTTAACTATAGTGTCTAGCTCTAAGGATATAGCATTATAGGTTTAGAATACCGACTTTAGCGCGTGTATATATACGCTTAATAGGCATACTAACACTATCTTATACCTTACTCTACGCGATAACTTACTTATAAGCGGTTCTAATAATACTACTATAAGGATATAGGATCTTCCCTCCGGCTAATGTTTATACGTTTTATAAAACCACCCTAGCTATATAACCGTGCTTAGGTTTAATAAAGACTATACCCTGCTAGCGATAGGTAGTAATAGAGGGGTTATAAAAATCTAAAGGATTGGTAATAGGTTAGTAGGCCCTGGCTACTAGCTCTAATTTAATAGTATACTGCTAACTAGGAAACTAATAAAGGATATATATTATAACCTGTAAAGGTTATATAAAAGTCGTTACGTAACTTATAAATTTCTATAGAAACTTAGTTTCTTCTAAAGCGGATAGGACTATTTAAACCTAGAACTAGTAAAATGGAAAACTTATCTATATTTTAGAGGCTTATAATTAGGCTATATAGGGGCTAGTTTAGGCTAAAGACTACCTTATATTAGGAGGAATGGATAGTAAACTATAAGTTTAGGATTATATAAACGACTAGGCGCTCTTTAAGCTAAGGGATTAGGTAGATATAGTCTGGTAGCTTATAAGCAGATAGGACAAACTTATAGTAGCCTTACTAGTCGGCGATAGAAAGCACCTAGTTAAGCTTTAAACTTTACCAGATATAAAAGATAGGCGTACTAAGGAAGTAGCTAGAGAAAAAGAGGTTATATAAACTAGTAATATAACCTTATAGGAGGGCTCTTAAACTGTCCGTGAACTACTCCTTACTACGCGGCGCATTCAACCTATAACGTTAACGAGAAAAAGGAGTAGCCTCCCCTCTGTAATAGTGTTGCCGTTATAATACTGCTTCTGCTTATAGGCCCTAGTAAAGGCGCGCGTTAGCTATAAATATACTGCTCCTTAAACTTTTTCTACTTCAGCTTATATGCTAAAGACGTATTTAGGCCTCTTAGTACGCCTAAAGGCGAGGATACTCTACGCGGTAGTACGTAGTTAGGCATTATTTACAGTATATAACTTCCACCCCCCCTTTAGTAAGTGCTATAAAATTTTTAATTTAGTACGCGTATCTAATCTCGCTTAATTGCTACTAATTAATTATAGTAAATGCCTCTAGCTATATATAAGGGCCATTTTAGTTGCCTAGAAAAAGAAAGCAGGTTATATACATTACTATATTTATTAATTAAATCTTATTTTCTATATACCTATTTAGTGTACTTAATATAGATTATAACTTAAGCTTTTAGGAAGCCTTTTAAAAATACTTATAAAGTATACGTTGCTATTTATGGTGTTTTAATAAGCGCGCAGCTAAAGCTTAAGTCGATAGCTTAGATTCTACCACACGATTTTATATCTCTATATTAATACCAGCTTTAACTACCTTACTACTATAGTTATATTAATTCTAGCCTTGGGTATAACGCCTTAAGAGACACAAACTTTCCTTCTACGCTTATTTCCCGCCTTATTTATTAGTACTAATATACCTATTTTATAGGTGCGCGACAGCGCCAACTAATATTAAATATTAGTAAGAGCACTATAGTTACTATTAGGCTATAAACCTTGTATTAATTGCTCCCTATAGGGAATTAAGGTGGTATTAGTAAAAAAATAAAAAGGGTTTAGTATATTAATATGCTAAAACTAAGTCGCAAGTCGTTAACAAAATAGAATACTTAGGTCTAAATAGTATAACTAAGGTAGGGTTACGTTGGCCCTAGGGGCAAAAAATATATTTTAGTTACTATAAATAAAGACTTACAGCCGTCTTATAGCTCTTATATTACCTTATAGCCCTTATACCTAGGGCAACTAACTTATAACTCTTATACCTAGATATAAGAGCTATAAGACAACTACCCTTAGGTATAAGAGTTACCCCTAAGTATAAGGGCTATAAGGCAGCTGCCCCTAGGTATAAGAGCTGCAAGAGAGTTGCCCCTAGGTATAAGAGCTATAAGATAATTATAAGAGCTATAAAATAACTGCCCTTAGGGGCAACTATTTTATAGCTTAGTAAGTAACCTCCCTACTATACCTCCTATTTAATAAATAGAACTCTTTACTTTTCTACTTTACAGCTAACTTATCTATAATTCCTAAAGCTAGATATTACTAATATAAAGCGCTAAAACTTACCTACCCCTAATATAACGGATAAGAAGCAACGGCTTTAGGGCCTAGGTTAAAAGCTTCCTACCTAAAGGAGGTGGATTTAATATATAACCAGGCTAGGCTATATTAGCTAGTAATAGCAAAGTTCCTAATCAATTCTCTTACGCTAGTATGGACTATTAGCGTAAATAGGCCTATTAATAACGCTTATAAGCGAAGGCTTTGTGAAATATTTAAGGAATAGGGTGTCCTTTAAAAAGACTTAGGGTATTAATTACGAGTGGCCTGTTACTACTTAACCTAATATAGTAAAGAGTAGTATTTTTACTGCTATAGATATTACTGTTAAACGATTATAACTATCTATATTGATTTAGCTTTCCTATATTAAGTATAAATTAGGGATATCTTAGCCGCTAATCTTAATATATAATAAATTACGGATATAAGTTAGACGAGATATAATAAACTAAAAGTAGCCTATATATAACGGTACTAGAGCGCGTTACCTACCAAATTCTGCCTAAGTTCTACTATATTCTGCTACCTATTATATTAATACTGTCTAGTACTGTTTTTTACTATTAGCTTACCTACTACTAGCGCCTTAATGGCTTGCGCTACTTATTTATTTACACTAGCCCTAGTAAACCCCCTTCCCTCTCCTTAGCTTAGTATATTTATTAGATAGTAATCTACAAGCTTTAGTTTAGAGGCATTTATATAAGCCATTACACTATAAGGGCTTTAGTTTAATTTCGGCATAATAAACACGCCAAAATTAAATAACACAACCTTTTAAAACTTTAATCTGATTTCAGCATGCTAAACATACTAAAATTAAATAACACGACCTTTTAGAGCTTTAATCTGATTTCGGCATAACAAATACGCTAAAATTAAATAACATGACCTTCCAGAGCTTTAGTCTGATTTCAGCATGCTAAACACGCCGAAATTAAATAATACTACCTTTTAGAGCTTTAGTCTAATTTCGGCATAATAAACACGCTAAAATTAAATAATATAACCTTCTAGAGCTTCTAAAGCCTAAGTGTAGAAGATACTAGACTATATTAACCGCGGGCGGGCATACAATGCTGATTTAGGGAGCGTTAATACGCTAGGAGATAAATCCAAATATCTATTATTTAAAGGCTGGGATATAATAATTGGAGAGAAGGTGGAGCTTATAGCGGGTAATTACAGAGTAGAGGCATTAAAAGAATATTTACGCCGCTTAAAATCCCTAGGGAATAAGCGATAATAGATTTATAATATATATAATAAATATTAGTAACTTAGTCAATTAAGATATAAGCACGGTAAGAGGGTTATGTAAGCCTATATAATTAGATTGTCTATAAATAAGAATTTAAAGCTAGAGAAAGGAAAGGAGAAAAACAGTAGCGCTATTTAACGTTTTATGCAATCCTTAAGTCACGTAAGCTTATATAACTACGTCCACTATAATCCATATCTACTATAATCTACCGTTTTCTACTAGCGCCGTAATATTACCCCCCCTCTATAAAAGCCTGCCCTTAGGCTTTATATATCCGTATTATGCCTATAGGGCGTTTTTATCTTTATATTCTTCCGGTAGCCTATTATCTTTACTATACTAGCATTTAATCTACTTGTCTAGGTACTTTAGGGGTCCTAGTTTATTAGGGTAACGGCTATAGAACTCTTAAAGCTTATAGGGACTGCTAATAAAGTTCTATATATATTGGCAAAATATAGTACCCTACTAATAGCCTTAATAGTTAGTGGTTAACGCAATTAGCGCGCAGTTAAGGGCATTTGGCAACTTGACCGACTAGCCTATATTGTGTTTTTTTAATATATAGCCTGTGCGCAACCTACGCGAAACCTGCTAGTAATCTATATATTTAGTAACCATAATTATATTTACCTCTTTTATACTAATAGCATATTTTAAATAAATAAAAGCTACTTTAAGGCTATTTATAAGGCTAGTAAAATAAATATTATTTTAGATAATTTAATATAATATAGCAATGGTTCTCTTCTACCTATCTATCTATTAACTTATTTACCTACCTATCTACCTACCTACCTATATCGCCTACCTGTCTATATTGCCTACCTATTTATATTGCCTACCTATTTATATTACCTACCTATTTATATTACCTACCTATCTATATCGCCTACCTATTTACATTACCTACCTATTTATATTGCCTACCTATCTATATTACCTACCTATCTATATCGCCTACCTATCTATATCGCCTACCTATTTATATCTACCTACCTATTTATATCTGCCTACCTATTAGCATTTACTTACCTATCTATATCTACTTACCTATCTGCATCTAATTACCAGTCTATATTTACCTACCTATTAGTATCTACCTACCTGTTAGTATCTCCCTGTTTATACCTACCTATCTATACTACCTTAATTTAATCGATCGATTAAATCGTTTATAGTGTTCGCTAGCTAGTTATTATCGTCTAGCTCTAGCGATGGTTGTCTAGTTCTAGCGACGGTTATCTAGTTTTAGTAATAGTTGTCTAGTTTTAGCGATAATTATCTAGTTCTAGCGACGGTTGTCTAGCTCTGGCGATAGTTATCTAGTGACGGTTATATAGTTCTAGTAATAGTTATCTGGCTAGTGACGGTTGTTTAGTTCTAGTAATAATTGTTTAGCGCTAGTAACAGTCATCTAGTTCTAGCGATGGTTATTTAGCTCTAGTAACGGTCGTCTAGCGCTAGTAATAGTTGTCTAGTTCTAGTGACAGTTGTCTAGCTCTAGTAATAGTTATCTAGCGCTAGCAACGGTTGTTTAGTTCTAGCAATAGTTGTCTAGCTTTGGTAACGGTTATCTAGTTCTAGTAACGGTTATCTAGCTAGCGATAGTTGTCTAATTCTAGTGACGGTTGTCTAGTTTTAGCGACAGTCGTCTAGTTCTGGCGACGGTTGTCTAGTTTTAGCGATGGTTATTTAGCTCTAGTAACGGTTATCTAGTTCTAGTAATAGTTATCTAGCTAGCAATAGTTGTCTAGTTCTAGTAACAGTTGTCTAGCTCTAGCAACAGTTATCTAGTTTTAGTAATAGTTGTTTAACTAGCGACAGTCGTCTAGTTCTGGTAACGGTCGTCTAGCTCTAGTAACGGTTGTCTGGTTCTAGTAATAGTTATCTAGCTAGTAATAGTCGTCTAGTTCTAGTAATAGTTGTCTAGTTCTAGTAACGGTCGTCTAGCTAGCGATAGTCGTCTAGTTTTAGTAATGGTTATCTAGTTCTAGCGACGGTCATCTAGTTCTAGTAATAGTTCTCTACTAGCTACCGTTCTAGTGCCTTCCTAGGTAGGGAGGATATAAAGAAGGAAAAAAGGGTAAAAAATAAGGTGGTTATATAGGGTAAAGGTATATATAGAGGCTATTGGGAATATAGTAGGGACCTAATGTAGAGCTTTGTGTAGAGCCTCTATATGTAAAGCTTCGCGTAGAGCCTTATATAGAGCCTCTATATGTAGAGCTTCTTATAGAGCCTTGTATAGAGCCTCTATATATAGAGCTTCGCGTAGAGCCTCGCGTAGAGCCTTATATAGAGCCTCGTGCAGAGCTTTATATAGAGCTTTATATAGAGCTTTATATAGAGCTTCGTGTAGAGCTTTGTATAGAGCTTTGTATAAAGCTTTATATAGAGCTTTATATAGAGCTTTATATAGAGCTTTATATAGAGCTTCGTGCAGAGCTTTATATAGAGCTTTATATAGAGCTTTATATAGAGCTTTATACAGAGCTTTGTATAGAGCTTTGTATAGAGCTTTATATAAAGCTTTATATAGAGCTTCGTACAGAGCTTTATATAGAGCTTTATGTAAAGCTTTATATAGAGCTTCGTATAGAGCTTTATATAGAGCTTCGTGTAGAGCTTCGTATAGAGCTTTATATAGAGCTTTATGCAGAGCTTTATATAGAGCCTCTATATATAAAGCTTCGTATAGAGCCTTATAAAGAGCCTTATATAAAGCTTCGTGCAGAGCTTTATATAGAGCCTCTATATATAGAGCTTTATATAGAGCCTCTATATATAGAGCTTTGTATAGAGCCTTATATAGAGCCTCTAAGTAATAAGACTATAAGATTATATAAGATTATATAAGATTGTATAAGATTGTATAGGATTATATATAATAGTTAAATATATAGTATATAACTTTACCTTAATCACATATTAAGAAATATACAGTTAGCTTTTAAAGTTATTAAGTAAGTTAACTATATATTAAGTTAGTTAAATTATATATTAAGTAGGTTAATTGCGTATTAAGTTAGTTAAATTATATATTAAGTAGGTCAACTGCGTATTAAGTTAGTTAAATTGTATATTAAGTAGGTTAACTGCGTATTAAGTTAGTTAAATTATATATTAAGTAGGTTAACTGCGTATTAAGTTAGTTAAATTATATATTAAATAGGTTAACTGCGTATTAAGTTAGTTAAATTATATATTAAGTAGGTTAACTGCGTATTAAGTTAGTTAAATTGTATATTAAGTTGGTTAATTGCGTATTAAGTTAGTTAATTATATGTTAAATTAGTTAAATTATATATTAATTACGCGAAACGCGAAAACTAAAGTCTACTTAAATCTTATCCTGTGAATATTTTCCCAATATAGGGTACTAATTAGGATCTGGGTTATAGCCTTTCTAATTAACGCGGTACTTTAACGTTTTCCTTACTAGTTTATAGGCTAGTATTTCTTTAATTTCCTATTTATTAAGGATCTATAGGTTAAGCTATTTAGGGTAAAAAAGGGCGCGCGTCTAGTATTAGGCTTTTAGCTTATCCTAGGGTTTTATATCTTATTCCCTTTAGGTTAATATATTAGCCTTAAAGTTTTATTTACTAGAATAATATATAGTTATAAAGAAGAATTAGAAGAGTATTTTAGCCTAAAGCTTATTATTTAGTAAGCTACTTTATAGTTATAAAGTACTTTAGGGCTTTATAATCTATATATATCTTAATCCNGAAGTTTATACTTTTAAGCTCTATATACTATTAAAATAGTAATTAAATAATAGCTAGTATTTCTTTATTATATATTTTATAGTTACACTTAGCTAAATCTATTATTTTTAAGAANAAGGTAATAGGGTACTATTTACTATCTAGATATAACTATAATAGAATTCCTACTATAACTTTATTAGAAGCGTCNNTTNTTAGTATTAACTTAAGGTCTAGGCTATAGTAATAAAGGATTAGAGAAGAAATAAGCCGATTTTTTAACTCTTTAAAGGCTTCTATATAGTTATTATTAAAGATAAAAGGTGTGTCTTTCTAAGTAAGTTATATAAGAGGCCTTACTATAACTTTATAGTTATAGATAAACTGGTAATAAAAATTATAAAACTTAAGAAAGGACTAGATTTCTTTTACTATATAAGGGGGCTTCTAGTAATAATAACCTAAGGTACTTTATACGTTTTACTCTAAACTTATATTTCTTAATATTAACTTATAAGCCTATATATTTTGTAATCTCTCTAGGACCTTTTCTTATTATAATTAATATTTAAGTTTATTATTTAAGTATATAAGAATGTCGTTTAAGTATACTATGCAGAATTCGTCTAGGTAATTAAAAAGAACGTTATTTATATACCTTAGTATATAGCTAGTCCGTTTATTAGTCTAAAAGTAAAAACTTTATATTAATAGGAACTATAATAGGTATAAAATATTGTTAAATCTTTAGATATAGGATTTATTCTAATTTAGTAAAAAGCCTTAACGGATATTAAGTTTAGTAAAGATCTTTACCCGGCTTAGATATATAAGGGTTTTATTAATTAAAGGAATAGAATATTAATCCTTTTAAGTAATAGTGTTTAGCTTTTAATAGTTAATACAAAAGCAAAGGCCTCTATTAGGCTTTTTTTATTAAATAGGATAAAAAAAGTAAAAGGGGCTTAACTTAGCTTAATAAACCCTTTATCTAGGTTATTAATTAAGTACTACTTTATTACTTTTAGCTTATTTATTAATTATTAGTAGAGGGGGCTATAACCTAGCGAGTTATTAGCTTTTAATTAAATCTTATAATTATATATCTAGTAGGGGGTAATTTATCTAAAGCCGCCCTTAAAAATATATCCTTATAATTAGTATAAATAGTAAAAAAAAAGGCGTTTAACTAATTCCTTATTAGTTTCCTTAGCTAGCTCTTTCTCCCTATTATTAATAATTTAGTTAATCTTATATAGGCTTATTATAAAGACGTTATTTTCCTTTTAGTATATATTAAAGTAAAACGCTATAGCGCTAATTACGGTAATATCTATAGTAGGGGGGTTATATTATAATAGGGGCGTATATAACTTTAGGGACTTCTAGGGTATTAGTATTATTATTACTCCTTTTAGCTCCTATTATATTTTTTAAAGGTTCTCCCTTATATCCTATTAATACGTTCTTTTCTAAACCAGTTAGATTTATATAATTTAGACGTTATTTATATTACTATCTATTCTACTTTTATATATAGAGTCTTTTTTAAATATAGNGCTTTAGGAAAGTATCTTTATTAGTATAGAGTTCTTTCTAACTTTACGGCGGGCGTCTTCTTAAGTAAAGGCTAGGTTATAGGCTTAGATATCCTATTAGTAGGTAGAGTTAGCCCTTATAGCTAGTATCTTACGGTTAGTTCGGATTTCCCTAATAAAAGAGGGCAACTTTAGTCTATCCTCCGGCTAGATAAACTNTCTTTATTATATATTTAGCCAAATATTAAAATAGAATATCTATTTTTATTTAAGGATTATATTATAGAACCCTAGGTTTAGGATATAAAAAGAGATACTATATTAGCGTTATCCGTTAAAAGTAATATCTATCTATCGCAGTTATATAAGGGGATATTTTAATTTTTTGTATAATTAGGAGGCGTAAGGCTATAAGGTTACTCTAGGGCTAGTTCTTAGCAGTTTTACTAGTTCCTAGCACTTAAATCTGCTAAGGATTTACCTTAAAGCGGCTAGATGTCCCTAACCGCAAGCCTATAGCTGTAAGACTATCTAACTATAGTAATTATATTAAGGCTGGCTTTTAGTAGTTTTGCTAGTTCCTAGCACCTACTAAAGAATTACCTTAAAGCGCTATTTATATATAATGTATACTAAGTATAAGGGATAGCGAGTGGGGAAAGTGAATTAGCTACGTAGTAACTGCGTTTAATATTCGCAAATATTACGAAAGGTCTTAGTATTATACGTTACTAAGGTAAATACTGCCAAGCAATATATAGACACTAGTATCTATCTATTATAGTTACGTAAGGGGATATTTTAATTTTTTATATAATTGGGAGGCGTAGGGCTATAAGGTTGCTCTAGGGCTAGTTCTTAGTAGTTTTACTAGTTCCTAGCACTTAAATCTACTAAGAATTTGCCCTAAAGCGGCTAAATATCCCTAAGCGAAGCTTCTACGCCCAATAAGATATTACTACATTCTGCTATATTCTGCCAAATTCTGCCATATTATTATATTCTGCCAAATTCTGCCACATTATCGCATTCTGCTAAATTTTGCTACATTATCGCATTCTGCTAAGTTCTGCCATATTATTGTATTCTGCTATATTTTATTAACCCTAAGTTATAAGCTAACTAATTAGGATTTTCTATGCCCGGTATAGAAAATTACTATTAGCTCGCTTACTACTAGCGCCTTAACGGCCCTTTTAATATCTTAACCTACTATATAGTAATCCTTACGCTAAAAGCGGTATACTATACTAAAAGTAAGAGTTAAGGTAACGGAGGTTAGTAGTCTTAGTTCTAATATATAGGTAAAAGGCTTCTAATAACTACTAACCTAGCTGCTAAATTTACTAATATAAACACCCTAAATCTTTAGCGAACTGGGCAGCGCCCTAGTGGAAGGAGTAGTTTAAGTAACTACTTAGGTTAATCCCAGCAGCTACTAAATAGGAGAAAAGAATTTTGCGAACCCCTAAAAAGGTAAAGGGTTTACTATTAAGACTAAATAAGGGAGAGTTAAGGGGTTAAGGGTCCCTATTAAATAGCTTTATTATAATAGCGACTAGGTATAATAGGCCGCCTACTACTGCGATGGCGATATTAACGCCCTAGTATTACTTATTGGCTTTACTCTATTTAAGGCGGAATATTATTCTACTAGGCGTAAAGGTAATATTATATTAAGTAGCCTTTTTACTAGAAAGGTTGTTTGGTTTTTAAGCTCCGCTATAATATATATAATCTTGCCTATTTATAGAAATCTAGTAAATGCGAGGGTAAATATAGTATTAGTGTTAATATCTAGTAGTAATAGGCTATATATTACTACCTAGTCCTTAAAATCGGACTCTGTACCTATATATAGTAAGGCCTATAAACCTATTAGTTTTTAGACTTAGTAGAGCTAATATAGAGACGTTATATAGCTGTAGGTAGGGGGTTGTGGTAGTAGTTAAAATGTTATAGGGGGTAGTAAAAAGTTTTTATATAGGATAGTAAGATTTTAAAAACTACTACTAACGGTACCCCCTTTATAGTAGATAACTACTACGCCCCTATTTAACCCTATATAATCCTTATAGATATAAAATAGAATCTAATATCCCTTAACCCCTAAGTTAAAAGCATTAATAACCTTATATTAATAGATAAGCGATTATAAATAAATGAACGAATAAGTAAATATACGGCCCCTTTTAATTTCTAGGGCGATTACCCGCGGAGTATATATTAATAACTTAGTTAATTAAAGCATGAGTACGGTAAGAGGGACGCGCAAGCCTATATAATTGGTAGTCTATAAATAAGGATCTAAAGCTAAAGAAAGAAAAGGAGAAGAAGAGTAGCGCTAGTTAAAGTAGGGTTCTTTTTATGTGGTCTTCTAGTTATATAACCGCAAAGTTTTACTAAGTTCTGCTAACTAAGTTCTGCTAGTGCCGTAATATTACCCCCCCCTCTATAAAAGCCTGCCCTTAGGCTTTATAGTCTATATTATACTTATAGGGCGTTCTTATTTTTATATTCTTCCGGTAGCTTATCGTCTTCGCTATACTAGTACTCTATTTACTTATCTAGGTACTTTAGGGGTTCTAGTTTATTAGGGTAGTGGTTATAGAATTCTTAAAGCTTATAGGGACTGCTAATAAAGTTCTATATAGGGTACTAGGTAGGATCTAGGTTATAGCCTTTCTAACTAATGCGGTACTTTAGCGTTTTCCTTACTAGTTTACAGGCCAGTACTTCTTTAATTTCCTATTTGTTGTCGCCATTAACTTAAATTGGTAGGGAAGGTTTGTTCTTTTGTCTAGGCAATAGGTTATTTATAGCTTTTTGTAGCTTATTTGGTAAAAAAATGGGGTAAACCTTAATTGAATCCGGGAGCTTTACTTTATATAAGTTACCTATCTTCTTAAGGACCTTATACGGTCCCGCTATCTAATAGTTTAGCTTACGGCTAGGCTGTTCTGTCTTTTAGTTCTTTATTATAATCTAGACTATATTACCTATAGTAAAGTTAGGTTCGCGCCTATACTTATTTACCTACTGTTTTATTAATTTCTAGGCCTTTTTTAGATTTATATAGGCTACCGTCTAGGCTTCCTCTAAGCGCTTAGCGTACTGCTAGGCTTCCTTATAAGATAGTTTCTTGCGTATAGTCTATAGTCCTTCTAGTCTATCCCAGTTAAAGCTTATTTAAGGTAAATACCCTATTTCTAGTTAGATAGGTGCAAATCCTATAGAGTTATAGGGTAAGGTCGCCTAGGCGTAGTTTATTAGGGGTAGTAGTTTGCCTTAGTTATCCTAAAAGTAGTTAATAAAAGGCCGGAGTCTCTAATTTAAATATTAATTCACAATCTCCGTCTAGCCGTTTATTTGGGGGTGGTATACTATAGAGAGCTTTAGCCTAATACTTAGGATCTGGGTAAACTTGTTTTAAAAGGCTAATATAAATTACGGGCTATAATCGGATATAATAGTATCTAGTAATCCGTAAATGCGGTAGACGTAGTGAATATATAGTTAGGCCGCCTCCTTAGCATTAATATTTTTATAATAGGGAATTAAAAACGGGCGCTTGCTAAAGCGGTTAACTAAAATTATAACTATATTATATCCGTCGCGGTTTGTTAGTAGCTTATAGAAGTCTATAAAGATATACTATTAGGGGCAGTTGGGTATTAGGAGAGGTTTTAATAGTCCTAGGGTCTTATTTTGTGGAATTATAGATCTATAACAGCTGTTGTAGTTCCGTATATAACGGTTAATATCTATAATTATTCCGGGCTAGTAGTAGCAGTTACTAATAATCTTATAGGTCTTATTTTTTCTAGGGTAGGCCGTAGAGACCTAGGTATAAGCTTTGGCAATAAGCTAGGTCCGTAAGTTCTGTTTTTTAGCTACTACTAGCCGTTCCTAGTACTTAAATAATCCATTTTTAAGGGACTATAGGCTGGTAATGTTCTTTACCTTTTTACGGTATTCCTATAGAGAGGGGGTTATTTAGTTGGCCTATAGTAGTTTATTAATAAGGTTAAGTTTAAAGGAGTTAATAGGATATATCTTGGCGCCTAAGAAATCCGTGCTTAGTTTTGCCCGTATTTAGGGGTTAAGGTATTTTAGTTATAGTAGCGTCTAGGTTTATAGTAAGATCTTTACAGCCGTCTAGTTATCTAGGTTTTACTTATACTTTATAAAAGCATCTATATGGTTTATAGCGCCTAGTTTATATATAATTAAGAAGTTAAACTAAAATAGGGTATCCGCCTAGCGTACCTACTGGGCTATAAGGGCCTTAGTTATTATAAAGTATTCTAAGGCCTTATGATTTAAAACTACCTTAATTGGCTTAGGGGTCCCCTCTAGCTATATACGCCAGTACTAAAAGCTAGAGATAATAGCCAGCATTTCTTTATTATAGATGTAGTAATTTAACTTAGCATCTATTATAGTCTTTAAATAGTATATAATAGGGTACTACTCTCCGTCTAGTTGCTTCTAGGAAAAAATACTAGCTATCGCGCTATCTAAGGTATTAGTTTCTAGTATTAAGGACCGTTTTAGGTTAAAATAGGTAAGTAGGGGAGCCGATACTAGCCGTTTCTTAAGCTTATTAAAGGCCTGCCTATATATAGCGTTAAAGTAGAAGGGCTAGTCTTTTTTAGTAAGACAGTTAAGAGGCTAGGTAATCCTGCTATAGTTCTTAATAAAGCGTTAGTAGAAGTTATAAAACCCTAAAAAGGATTATACCCCCTTTATAGTCTATAGGGGTGCCTACTAGTTAATTACAGCCGTTTTTTTTAAGTTAGTTTTAATTCCGTTTATACTAATAATAAAACCTAGGTACTTTATACGCTTAATACTAAACTTTAACTTCTTAATATTAACTTAGAGGCTAGCCTTGCGGAGCCGTTATAGGACTTTATAGACGTGCTCCTTATATTCTAGCTTATTCTTAAAGTAAATTATAATATTATCTAAATAGGCCGTATAGAAATCGTTAAGGTAGTTAAAAAGTATATTATTTATATACCGCTAGTATATAGCTAGTCCATTAGTTAGTCTAAAAGGGAGTACTTTATATTTATATGTTCCGTAATAGGTCTAAAATGTAGTAAGATCTTTAGACCTAGGGTCTATTTTAATTTAGTAGAAAGCTTAGCGGATATTAAGCTTTATAAAGACCTTAGCTCTACTTATTCGGGCTAAAGTCTTATTAAGTAGGGGCAGCGGATAGCAATCCTTACGGGTTATATTATTTAGCTTATAATAGTTAATACAGAAGCGGAGTCCTCTATTTAGCTTTTTAATAAAAAAAATAGGTAAGATAAAAGGGGCTTAGTATTAACGACTTAGTTAATTAAGGCATAAGTATAGTAAGAGGGACGCATAAGCCTATATAATTAGTAGTCTATAAATAAGGATCTAAAGCTAAAGAAAGGAAAGGAGAAGAAGAGTAGCGCTAGTTAAAGTAGGGTTCTTTTTATACGGTCTTCTAGTTATATAACCGTAAAGTTCTGCTAAGTTCTACTAACCAAGTTCTGCCAGTGCCGTAATATTACCCCCTTTTTTATAAAAGCCTGCCCTTAGGCTTTATAGTCCGTATTATGCTTATAGGGCGTTCTTATCTTTATATTCTTCCGGTAGCTTATTATCTTCGCTATACTAGCACTTTATCTACTCGTCTAGGTACTTTAGGGGTCCTAGTTTATTAGGGTAGCGGTTATAGAATTCTTAAAGCTTATAGGGACTGCTAATAAAGTTCTATATAGGGTACTAGGTAGGATCTAAGTTATAGCCTTTCTAACTAATGTAGTACTTTAGCGTTTTCCTTACTAGTTTATAGGCTAGTACTTCTTTAATTTCCCATTTATTATCGCTATTAACTTAAATTAGTAGGGGAAGTTTGTTCTTTTATCTAGGTAATAGGTTGTTTATAGCTTTTTATAGCTTATCTAGTAAGAAAATAGGGTAAACTTTAATTAAATCCGGGAGCTTTACTTTATATAAGTTACCTATCTTTTTAAGGACCTTATATAGTCCCGCTATCTAATAGTCTAACTTACAGCTAGGCCGTTCTATCTTCTAGTTCTTTATTATAATTTAGACTATATTACCTATAATAAAGTCAGGTTCGCGCCTATACTTATTTACCTACTATTCCATTAATTTCTAGGCCTTTTCTAGATTTATATAGGCTACTATTTAGGCTTCCTCTAAGCGCTTAGCGTACTGCTAGGCTTCCTTATAAAACAGTTTCTCGCGTATAGTCTATAGTTCTTCTAGTCTATCCCAGTCAAAGCTTATTTAGGGTAAATACCCTATTTCTAGTTAGATAGGTGCAAATCCCATAGAGTTATAGGGTAGGGTTGCCTAGGCGTAGTCTATTAAAGGTAGTAGTTTGCCCTAGTTATCCTAGAAGTAGTTAATAAAAGGCTAAAGTCTTTAATCTAAATATTAATTTATAATCTCCATCTAGCCGTCTATTTAGGGGTAGTATGCTATAAAAAGCTTTAGCCTAATACTTAAGATCCGGGTAAACTCGTTCTAAAAGGCCAATATAAATTATAGGCCGTAATTGGATATAATAGTATCTAGTAGTCCGTAAATATGGTAGACGTAGTGGATATATAGTTAGGCCGCCTCCTTAGTATTAATATTCTTATAATAGGGAATTAAGAACGGGCGCTTGCTAAAGCGGTTAACTAGAATTATAACTATATTATATCCGTTACGGTCTATTAGTAGCTTATAGAAGTCTATAGAGATATACTACTAAGGGCGGTTAGGTATTAGAAGAGGTTTTAATAATCCTAGGGTCTTATCTTATAGAATTATAGATCTATAGCAGCTGTCGCAGTTTTATATATAATGGTTAATATCTATAATTATTCTAGGCCAGTAGTAGCGGTTACCAATAATCTTACGGGTCTTATTTTTTCTAGGGTAGGTTGTAAAGACCTAGGTATAAGCTTCGGCAATAAGCCGGGTCCGTAAGTTCTGTTTTTTAGCTACTACTAGCCGTTCCTAATACTTAAGTAGTCCGTTTTTAAGGGACTATAGGCTAGTAATGTTCTTTACCTTTTTACGGTATTCCTATAGAGAGGGGGTTATTTAGTTGGCCTGTAGTAGTTTATTAATAAGGTTAAGTTTAAAGGAGTTAATAGAATATATCTCAGCGCCTAAGGAGTCTATACTTAGTTCTACCCATATCTAGGGGTTAAGGTATTTTAGTTATAGTAGTGTCTAAATCTATAATAAGATCTTCGCAGCTATCTAGTTATTTAGGTCTTGCTTATACCTTATAAGAGCGTCTATACGGTTTATAGCGCCTAGTCTATATATAATTAAGAAGTTAAATTAAGATAGGGTATCTACCTAGTGTACCTACTAGGCCATAAGGGCCTTAGTTATTATAAAGTATTCTAGGGCCTTATAATCTAAAACTACCTTAATTGGCTTAGGGGTCCCCTTTAGCTATATATACCAGTACTAAAAGCTAGAGATAATAGCTAGTATTTCTTTGTCATAGATATAATAATTTAACTTAGTATCTATTATAGTCTTTAAATAGTATACAATAGGGTGCTACTCTCTATCTAGTTGCTTCTAGGAAAAAAATACTAGCTATTACGCCATTTAAGGCATTAGTTTCTAGTATTAAGGGCCATTTTAGGTCAAAATAGGTAAGTAGGGGAGCTAATACCAGCCGTTTCTTAAGCTTATTAAAGGCCTACCTACATATAGCGTTAAAGTAGAAGGGCTGGTCTTTTCTAGTAAGACGGTTAAGAGGCTAGGTAATCCTACTATAGTTCTTAATAAAGCGTCGGTAGAAGTTACAAAACCCTAAAAAGGATTATACCCCCTTTACGGTCTATAGGGGTGCCTACTAGTTAATTATAGCCGTTTTCTCTAGGTCGGTTTTAATTCTATCTATACTAATAATAAAACCTAGGTACTTTATACGCTTAACACTAAACTCTAACTTCTTAATATTAACCTAGAGGCTAGCCTTATAGAGCTATTATAAGACTTTATAGACATACTCCTTATATTCTAGCTTATTCTTAGAGTAGATTATAATATTATCTAAATAGGCCATATAGAAATCGTTAAGGTAGTTAAAGAGTATATCATTTATATACCACTGGTACGTAGCTAGTCCGTTAGTTAGTTTAAAAGGGAGTACTTTATATTTATACGTTCCGTAATAGGTCTAAAATATAGTAAAATCTTTAGACCTAGGGTTTATCCTAATTTGGTAAAAGGCCTAGCAGATATTAAGCTTTATAAAGACCTTAGCTCTACTTATTTAGGCTAAAGTCTTATTAAGTAGGGGTAGCGGATAGCGATCCTTATAGGTTATATTATTTAGCTTATAGTAGTTAATACAGAAGCGGAGTCCTTTATTTAGCTTTTTAATAAAGAGAATAGGTAAGATAAAAGGGGCTTAGCTAGGCTTAATAAAGCCCTTATTTAGGTTATTAATAAGATACTACTTTATAGCCTGCAATTTAGTAATAAACTACTTGTAGAGGGGGCTAAAGCTAAGGGTATTTTCTTTGCCCTACTTAATCTCAATCTTATAGTTATATAGTCGGTAAGGTAAAAGTATATTAGACGCTACTTTAGAGAATACGTCCTTAAATTTCTAGTGTTAATAGGGTAGCTTTTATTCTACTAGTTCCTTATCTATAAGCTCGCTTTCTTATCCACTAAGCTTATTTTCCTTTTCCTTAATTATTTAATTAATTTCGTATAAGCTTATTATAAAGGCGATAGTATTAGGCTAAACTAAGTTCTAGTAAAATCCTATAGCACTAATATAGCAGATATTAACTAGTGGGAGGTTTACTGGTTTCCTTACAGCCGTTTTTTAAACCGTATTTTACGGTCTAGGGTTTATAATCTTTCTTAGCTCCTATTCTATCTTCTATAGGTTATCCCTCCAATCTATTAGTTTAGTGTAATATCTAACGTCCCTTACTATTCTTTATAGCTATATAGGGCCTAAGCTCTCTATAGGGGGCTTTTCTAGGTTACTACTAACTTCCTAGGTCTTTAATACGGGTGGCGTAATATAGGTAGTTTAGGGGCAACGTAATATATAGATCCGTTGCAAATTAAGCTATATATCTTTCTTAAAGGCCTAGTCCCTATATATAGCATCGGCTTAGTAAATAGTATTAATCTAGGGCTATATAAGGTTTTCTATTATAATACTAATTTCTTTTATAAAGGAAGGGGTTGGGGGTAGAGTTTCGGGCTAGGTAAGCTATTTACTCTATACGTTAAGCTATAAGCCTAAATAGGCTAGCCATTTTTATTCTAAGATTATATTATAGCTACCTAAGTCCGTAATAAGGAAGAGGGTATTATATTACCTTCGTCCGTTAATATAGAGGTAAATCCGTAAGATAGTTATAATAGATGGTCCTATCTACCTATTATACCTATAAATAGGAATTAGTTTAGGCAGTTCTTTAATAAGTATATTTAGAAAGTTAGCCAGCTTTATAGTATACTAGGTGTCTATTAAGGCGAAGGTATTTACTCTAAAGTTAGCTAAAGTAGAGGTTAAAACTTAGTATCTATTACGGAATAAAGTATAAGAGATAGTGCAGCTTTTTCTACTAACTAGCTGACCTAGATTAATATCTAATATATTAATCCCTTTTAACCCTAAAGAGAAGTCTTCCTTTAGGGTTCCTCTTTTTTTAACTCCGCGCTATCCTCCTAGATTAATAAAACCTTATCCACTTTCGCGTTTATTAGGTAATTCTTTATATAGTAACCTTTCTATCTATAAGAGAAGTAAGCTCCTTAATTACTAAGGGCCTATATACGGGGGTTACTATATATAGGCCAAGCATTTATTAAACCTATAGTAGGGCTGGCTGTATAGCTAGCTACTAAATTAGTAGTAGGCTATACGGGTAGTACTATAGGGGTTACTAATTATGCTAGGGCATTGCGGGCCGTTCTTATATTACTTATAGTCTAATTTAAAGGGTTTCTAGCTTTATACCGTTCGGCGTATACCTTAATTTAATAAAGGCCTTAGTTAATAGCTAAGCACTAGTCTATAAGTTCCTTTAGCGTCTATATAGTAGTAAAAACTAGCAGTATAGCTTGCTATAGGTCTAGGGTAAGCTTGTTAAATAGGTCTGGTATTAGATCTTCCTAAAAAATTTAAGCCTGGCTGGCTAGGTATAGAAAGCGGGTTTAAAAGGCCAAAAAGGTCTCTATTGTTTTTATAATTAGGCTTTTATAATTAAGTTAGGCGTTTTATACTTTAAAGGGGTCCTTATAAATAGAAGATAGGTAGATAATTATCTCTTCTTTAGAGAGGAAGGGCTTTGCTAAGTCCTATACGTACCGCAGACGTAGGTGTATCTATACGTCCCTACTGGTACGGCCGAAGACGTAGGCCATTTTAGCCTAAGTAGTAGGGAAGTAGTCTATATTAACTTTAAGCTTATCCTATAATTAAAGCTTCTAATTATTAAATATAGGGTTAGTTCCGTCTATAAGTAATAAGGGGTCCGTAACCTTTATAGACCGTAATAATACTAATACTATACGTTAGGCTAGAGCCTTAAGGACTATAGTAAGTCTCTAGGTGTCTAATAATTCCTTACTAGGCGTAGGGGGTTCTTTAGCTTTAAGTAACTCTTAAAGTTATTTAATTTCGGCATTAGCTACTATAAGCTCTACTTAGGAGTTTAAGTTAGTTGCTATTTTACTATCGGAGGTATTTAAGGGTCCTACGGCTGCTTTGCCGGCTGCTGTATTTCTTAGCATTATGGTATAGTTATTAGGGTAACCTTTAGTAGGATTCTATAGGGGTTTTAGTCTATGCGTATTTTATAGGTCTTATTATTCTTTTTTATTCTTCTAGTTCTAGTAATATTCTTTAGGTCTAATTCTATGTTCTATTCTAGTTTATAGTCTATAAATATATTTAAGTTCCTTCTTAGGAAGAAAGGGTAGCTAGCTTTAGATAATGTTAATAACTTAATTAATTAAGGTATAAGTATAGTAAGAGGGACGCGTAAGCCTATATAATTAGTAGTTTATAAATAAGGATCTAAAGCTAAAGAAAGGAAAAGAGAAGAAGAGTAGTGCTAGTTAAAGTAGGGTTTTTTTTATACGGTCTTCTAGTTATGTAACCGCGAAGTTCTACTAAGTTTTGCTAACTAAGTTCTACTAGTGCTATAACACTTAGCTAGGCTTAATAAAGCCCTTATTTAGGTTATTAATAAAATACTACTTTATAGCCTATAATTTGGTAATAAACTGCTTATAAAGGGGGCTAAAGCTAAGGGTATTTTCTTTACCCTGCTTAATCTTAATCTTATAGTTATATAGTTAGTAAGGTGAAAGTATATTAGATACTACTTTAGAGAATATATCCTTAAATTTCTAGTGTTAATAGGGCAGCTTTTATTCTACTAGTTCCTTATCTATAAGCTTACTTTCTTATCCGCTAAGCTTATTTCCCTTTTCCTTAATTATTTAATTAATTTTGTATAAGCTTATTATAAAGGTAATAGTATTAGGCTAAACTAAGTTCTAGTAGAATCCTACGGCACTAATATAGTAGACATTAACTGGTAGGAGGTCCGCTAGTTTCCTTATAGCTGTTTTCCGGACTATATTTTATAGTTTAGGGTTTATAATCTTTTTTAGCTCCTATTCTATCTTCCGCAGATTATCCCTCTAATTTATTAGTTTAGTATAACGTCTAATATCTCTTGCTATTCTTTATGGCTGTATAGGGCCTAAGCTCTCTATAGGGGGCTTTTTTAGGTCACTACTAACTTCCTAGGTCTTTAATATGGATAGCGTAATATAGGTAGTCTAGGGGCGACGTAGTATATAGATCTGTTGCGAATTAAGCTATATATCTTTCTTAAAGGCCTAGTCCCTACGTATAGTATTGGTCTAGTAAATAGTATTAATCTAGGGCCGTATAAGGTTTTCTATTATAATGCTGATTTCTTTTATAAAGGAAGGGGTTAGGGGTAGAGTTTTAGGCTAGGTAAGCTGTTTACTTTATATATTAAGCTATAAGCCTAAATAGGCTAGCTATTTTCGCCCTAAAATTATATTATAGCTACTTAGGTCTATAATAAGGAAGGGGGTATTATACTATCTTTATCCGTTAATATAGAGGTAAATCCGTAAAATAGTCGTAATAGGTAGTCCTATCCGCCTATTATACCCATAGATAGAAATTGGTTTAGGTAGTTCTTTAATAGGTATATTTAGAAAGTTAGCTAGCTTTACGGTATACTAGGTGTCTATTAAGGCAAAGGCATTTACTCTAAAGTTAGCTAAAGTAAAGGTTAAAACTTAGTATCTATTACGGAATAAAATATAAGGGATAGTGTAGCTTTTTTTACTAACTAGCTAACCTAGATTAACATCTAATATATTAATCCCTTTTAACCCTAAAGAGGAGTCTTTTTTTAGGGTTCCTCTTTTTCTAACTTTATACTATCCTCCTAGATTAATAAAACCTTGTTCGCTTTTACGTTTATTAGGTAATCCTTTATATAGTAACCTTTCTATTTATAAGAAAAGTAAGCTCTTTAATTACTAAGGGCCTATATATAGGGGTTACTATATATAGGCTAAGCATTTGCCGGACCTATAGTAGGGCTAGCCGTACGGCTAGCTGCTAAATTAGTAGTAGGCTATATAGGTAGTGCTATAGGGGTTACTAATTGTACTAGGGCATTGCGGGCCGTTCTTATATTGCTTATAGTCTAATTTAAAGGGTTTCTGGCTTTATACCGTTTAGCGCATACCTTAATTCGGCGGAGGCCTTAGTTAATAGCTAAGCACTAGTCTATAAGTTCCTTTAGCGTCTATATAGTAGTAAAAACTAGTAGTACGGCTTGCTATAGGTCTAAGGTAAGCTTATTAAATAGGTCTAGTATTAAATCTTTTTAGGGAATTTAAGCCTAGCTAGCTAGGTATAAAAAGCGGGTCTAAAAGGCTAAGAAGGTCTTTATCGTTTTTATAATTAGGCTTTTATAATTAAATTAGGTATTTTATACTTTAAAGGGGTCCTTATAAATAGAAGATAGGTAAATAATTATCTCTTCTTTAAAAAGGAAGAGCTTTACCGAGTCCTATACGTACTATGGACGTAGGTATATCTATATATCCCCGCCAGTACGGCTAAAGACGTAGGCTATTTTAGCCTAAGTGGTAGGGAAGTAGTCCGCATTAACTTTAAGCTTATTCTATAATTAAAGCTTCTAATTATTAAATATAGGGTTGGTTCCGTCTATAAGTAATAAAAGGTCTATAACCTTTACGGACCGTAATAATGCTAATACTATATATTAGGCTAGAGCCTTAAGGACTATAGTAAGTCTTTAAGTGTCTAATAATTCCTTATTAGGTGTAGGGGGTTCTCTAGCTTTAAGCAGCTCTTAAAGTCGTTTAATTTCAGCATTAGCTGCTATAAGCTCCACTTAAGAGTTTAAGTTAGTTACTATTTCACTATTAGAGGTATTTAAGGGTCCTACAGCTGCTTTACCAGCTGCTGTATTTCTTAGTATTGTAGTATAATTATTAGGGTAACCTTTAGTAAGATTCTATAGGGGTTCTGGTCTATGCGTATTCTATAGGTCTTATTATTCTTTTTTATTCTTTTAGTTTTGGTAATATTCTTTAAATCTAATTCTATATTTTATTCTGGTTCGTAGTCTATAGATATATTTAAGTTCCTTTTTAGGAAGAAAGGGTAGCGAGCTTTAGATAATATTAATGACTTAGTTAATTAAGGCATAAGTATAGCAAGAGGGACGCGTAAGCCTATATAATTAGTAGTTTATAAATAAGGATCTAAAGCTAGAGAAAGGAAAGGAGAAGAAAAGTAGCGCTAGTTAAAGTAGGGTTCTTTTTATATGGTCTTCTAGTTATATAACCGTGAAGTTTTACTAAGTTCTACTAACTAAGTTCTGCCAGTGCCGTAACAGCATACGGTTACTTACCGTTAACTACTAAATACCTAGCAGCCTAGATTACGACCTACGGTTTTTCTTATCTCCTTTTAACGGAGTAGTAACCCTTAAAAAGGGCCTAGCTAAGGCCTAGGCATAAAAGATACCTAAAGTATAATATAATATCCCGCTATTAGTATTACTGTAGCTAAAATGGATAAATCCCCCTTACGCCTTTAATAGCTCTAGGGGGGGAAAGGTAAGGCGTATATAGTAATAGTTAATAAGAGATAGCATATAGGGGACGGATAAGATAGTTAAGATATAAGAGAGATAAGTATAAGTATACGGCGATTGATTGGTAAGGCCTAGCTAGGATATAGTAAACCCTAGCTTTAGATAAGCTAGAGAAGGAAGTAGTAGTTTTTAAGAAGTTTAAAATATCTAAGAAGGAGGACGTGCAGTAGGCTTATAGGGCCGCTGCTACGTATAAGTATAGTAAATTAGGGTTTTTTATCCTACTAAGGCTGCTTATAGGGTTTTTCCTCCCCCAATAACTATAGGGGTTTTCTTCCTATAAATATATAAGTTTTCCCCCCTATAACGGAGTAGTCTGCGTAAGCTAGTAGGATCTATATTAAACGTTAATTAAAGAATTACTACTATATTACTACCTAGGCTAAAATATCCCTAGTAATAGGTTACTTATCCTTTTTTACTAAGGGAGAGATAGCGGCTACTTTAGTAAGTAATTAGTGTACTATAGGATCCTTAAATACTACAATTAAGATACTGTAATCTACATAGTATAAGCAAATTACGGAGATATAGGCTTATAAGGTTTCGGCCTTAAGTCTACCTATTTATAGCTAGGAGGTACTAAACATGTGGTAGGTAATCTATTTACCTAGTTTACGCGGCTTAGCTAGGTAAGGGGAGACTCCTTTAAGTATATAGTATAACTCCTAGCTATTAACTACTAGAGAATAGTTTCTATAGGTTACTAATATAAGGCTGTTTTAAAGAAAGAGCGTATAAAGGTTAGATGGCGCGTTAATATTATCTTTAAAGTTTATAGGCGGTTATAAGTAATCTATTAGGTTTACAGCACCTATTAAAAACTTATTAACTTTAGTAGTAATAAATTAAGGGCCTAGTATAGGTAGAACTAATAAATAGCCGCGGCCTAGAATTAAGATAGTATATTAGCTAAGCTATTTAAATTACCTAGGATCTACTTCGCGGATATTATAATATTGTAAGCTATAGTAGCTAGTATAATTTTACGGAGTAATTTATTTACTATACTATAGATAATAGTTTTCTTAATACCCTAGTAAACTACTATACTATTAGTATAAATAGATAGCGCGCTATACTACTAGTTAGTAGACTATAGATTAAATACGTAAGTAATAGCATATATCTCTTTTAGATTAATATAGTCTACTTATTAACTAGGCTTAGGTAATATACTAAACGCCTAAAATTAAGGGAGGTTAGCTATATACTACTACTAATTATCCTTATATTTAAGTTCCTTAAAAAAATAAAAGCCGCTAAACCTAAACCGGGTAAAGGCGTTAATAAAGAGATAAATATAGGTACGCTTAACGTTATTAAAGAATAATACCCTATTACTTATAGTAAGTAGGTTAAGCTAGATATATAAGTTACTTTGTAACTTAGTACTAAATCGCCTAGGTTTATACTTATTTACTAAAGTCTTTAGCTAAGCAGTAATAAAGATCTAAAGGGATCTAAAGTAAGATTAACTAAGTTTAATTATATAGGCGTATTATATAAGGTAGCCTATAAGCTGCTAGGCTTAAAGGAATAATAATAAGCTGTATTAGAGTGCGGTAGTAATTTTCTTAATAGTATATAATTATTTCTATAGTAATAATCACGTTTGTATTTATATGGTGTTAATAATATATCCTAAAACTTTAATAATAGTTCCTACTATATCTTTAGAGCTATTTTAAGGGATACCTAGGGAGTTAGTAATAGAGATATAAGTCTAGGTAATAGCCGTTAAGTTGTTTAGGTTAGTAAGGATAAAGATAAAGTTATTTAGGTAGTATTTTACCTTATAAGGTAGTTATAAATAGAGTATCTAATATAGGCCTTCCGTAAAGAGGTTAAATATAAGCGGCGCAGTTTAAAGACTAAAGGATAGGTAGTATTTTTAGTAGGTAACACCTTTCTAGAAGAAGCCTATTAATATTCTTACCCTATAAGATAGGGGGACTATACAGAACATATCTTTAATATCTCTTTTAAGTAGTAGACATTTATAACCTACAGAAATAACATAGGCTTAAATAGCGGTAACTATAGTATATACTAGTGCTTTATATTCTTTTAGGATTACGTTATTAACTAAAGATACTAGTAGAAAGGAGAGATTATAAATTTGGCGGTATCCTCTATCTAATTTTAGTACTAGGCTAAGAGGTAATACTATAATAGGCCCTATTATAATTCTAATATGTCCTTTTTTAAGGTCTAATATTATCTTCTTAGAAATAAGGTTAGTATTATCCTAAAAGGAGTTATAGTTTCTATAAGATCTTAGGGTAGGGATAGACTTAGCTCCTATCTCGCAGCCATAGGTTAAGATACCTACTAAAGTAGCTAGTAGATTGCCCGGGTAGTTAAATAAAAGGGAGTACCACGCTAAGATCCTTAGGGGTAATAGAAAGTAGTAGAGAGCCTTCGCCTTTATAAAGGTAGAGAATAATAATAACGTATTAGGCCTAGGTCCTAGGCATATAATTAAAGTTAGTGTTATTATTAGGCTAGACCCTACTTTATAAGGTTCGCCTTACTATTCCTAGGCGCAAGCTTTAGATAATATAGTATAATCTTTACTACACTTTAAGTACTTATATAGGTATTTATAAGCTATATTATCGCAGCCTTTACTATTAAACCTATGGTAGGTATTAGAGGTATAGGAGGTATCTAACCTAGGTCTCTTTAAGGCGGCAAAGCCGATAGCACTAGATATTATAAGGTATGGCGCTGTATACTAGGCTAGTATTTGCTAATTAGCGGGCTTTAGTTAGCCATTAGTTATTATAAAGGTATAATAGTTAAGTGCTAAGTTAAGTATATAACCTACTTAGATATACTAGGTTAATAAGGTATAAATTATGTTTATTTAAAGAAGCATATTAGTAATAAGGTCTAGCGGGCATATATAGAGGGTACTAGTAATAACTATATAGTTAGTAAAACCTTTAAACTAGACGCCTTTATCTATAAATAGCTTCCTATNTACCTTTANCTTCCTTATAACTAGAGTACNATTCTTAATCTATNTNTNNTTNGCNATCTTAATTTAAGCNGTATAGACTTAAAGANGGGCGAGGTTTACTAGATTAAAGGTACCCTTAAAAATATCTAGGTAATCCCTTTATATAATGCTAGGAAGGTGGAGTTTAAGTAACTTTATGCTAGGAGGGAGAGGCTTACTAAGGACATTAGCTATAGTAGCTGTTATAGTAGCCTATAAGGCTAAAGCGGCTAAGCCTAACTATAATTAAGCTATTTAAGCTAGGTAGTATTTATACTAGTAAGCCTCCTCCGCTAAGCGGGCTTTACGCTCTTTCTTATACTTCTAAATCTCCCTTTTATCTTAGGCTTATTTCCTTTACTCTTTAGTAATTTCGCGCTCTTCTATAGCAGCGGCGCGTATATTAGCCTTAGACGGCATTATAGAACTAGTAGAGGAGGGTGTAGCGGTTGTAGACGATAGTATAGTTAAGGTAGGTTGTCTAGGTGGGTTTACTTATTAGGATTATATACGCGTATAAGTCTTCTAGTTAGTTATAAGCGGTAATAACGTTATAAAATAATTCTTAAACGAATAGATAATAAATATATAATAAATATTAATAAGTTTAGCAATATTAAAAGCAAATTAGCCACGTAGTAACTGCGTTTAATATTCGCGAATATTANNNGAGGTCTTAGTATTATNNNTTACTAAGGTAGATACTGCTAAGCAATATATAAACGCTAGTATATAACTTTAAAATATAGGTAATTGGCCAACTAGCTTAGCTATTATAGCCTTTTACCTAGATAGGCTTCTCTAGTTAAATAGCTTCTATATTTAAAAACTTGGCAATATTATTTATATAAGTAGTATTTATAAAGGCGAAGCTATTTACTCTAGTATTAATTAGGGCGGTTATATTAACTCTATATCTATTTTAAAATACTATATATANAACCGTAAAATACTTTTTACCTATTAACTAACTAAGATTAATCTCTTTAAGATTAATAGGGTACCCTAGAGGGGAGTTTTTCCCTAGGGTTCTTCTTTTCCTAACTTATTAAATATTTCTCTTTCCTCTATCTTCTTAATATTGCCTATATTCTTTAGCTCTGGGGTATAAGTAATGGTAACGTAACCCTTTTTATTACCGTTATAGTATATGCTAAGGTAAGTTTTATTAGAGTATATAATAAGGTATAGTTAATGGCGTGTACCGTAACTAGTTTAGGTAAGTTGTTAATATATAGTTTATAACCGCTTTTTAATATAAGAGCGGTTATAGCTTATTCCTTTACTCTAGTCCTTTGGTATGGCTAACGAGCTTTAATTGCTTATAGGCGTTAATTTGCTTTAATTTTAAATTTAATAATAGGTAATAAGTTATAAGTCTATTATAAGTTAGTAGGTTATTTAAGATTATAGCGATCTTCTCTTATAGCTAAATTATTAGCTTATTATATAGGTCTAATTAGTAGTTCTTAAGGGGAACCTAGCCTTCTCCCGTAAGGGATAGGAATTAAGTTTAAAATTTAGTAAAGGGCTAGTTCGGTTTTATTATTAGGCGATTATAGTTATATTAGGCGTTCTATACTTTATTTAGGTTAATATAAATAGCCGCTAGGTGCTATATTATCTTATTAATAGATATAAATTGGACAGGGGACTTGTCCTTAAACTTGGTTTAAAGGTACCGTTAGGCGTCCCTAGTGGTTTGACTAAAGAGGTAGAGTATTTTAGCTTCTTTAGAAAGGAAATAGTTATAGTTAACGCGGAGCTTTCCTTATACTTAAATCCTCTAATTCTTAAAGGTAGGGTCTATCCTATTAAATAGTGGTAGGGAGTTAAGGAGCTTAATGGACTTTAATTACTTCGTTATTATATCTGTATTCCCTAGTATATTATATTTAATAGAGTAAATAGGTCGGTTAGGGCTTTAAGAAGGGGAAGCTAGGCTATTTTATAGGGCTATAAGGCTTTCTATAATCTCTTATATATTTCTCGCTTTAAGATAATTAGCTTTTTGGCTAGCTATAAGGGCGCAAATCTACTTGCGTACGTCTATAATAATATTATTATCTTTAATTTCTGATCCTAATTAGATCTTAGGTTCCTCTTAGGTAGAGGCAGCTCTCTTAAATAAGCTTACTTTAGGTGCCATTATTAGCTTCCTAGGGTTTATTAGTATTATACGCTTTAGTTTTAATTCTAGGGGTATCCCTTAATACGTTGGCGTCCTTGTCTAGGCGCTAAGCCTAGGAATAACGTGTCCAGGTATACGCAACACCATATAGAAATTATAAATAGCTATTTATTTTCAACAATTTGATACCGTACAATGCCGTATAAATTTTTAAATAATATTAAATTGCTCTAGCTGGGTGTAGTCTCTAGCATAGGCAGCTAATTCGGAGCCTTTAATTGGCTAAGCCCTTATTAATAGCTAAGGACGTAAATTAACGTGTTAAGGGATAGGTCTAGTCCTATCTAGCTTATAAGGTAGGATATTATTTAGGCCTTCCCGGGTAATATAGAGTTGTTTTAGTGTTTAAGTATAATGTATTAACGCGTTATTGTAGACAAAGTTTTCTTTTTAGGGTGGGATATTATTAAGGCCTTCCCAGGTAATATAGGAAGAGCTTAGTATAATATAACGGCTTATATAAATGCCTCTAAATTAAAGCTTATAGAATGCTATCTTATAAAGATACTAAGCTAAGGAAAAGAAAAGGGGGTTACTAGGGCTAGTGTAAATAAATAAGTAGCGNGAGCCGCTAAGGCGCTAGTAGGCGAGCTAATAGTAGAAAATAGTACTAGACAGTACTTAATAATATAAGATAGTATAATAGGTAGTAGAATATAGTAGAACTTAGGCAGAATTTAATAGGTGACGCGCTTTAGCGCTATTATACTAAGTCCTTAATATATTACGGGCGTAAATACGTCTAAACGTCCCCGCTAGTACGGCTAAAGATATAGGCTATCTAGGCCTAAGGGGTAGGAAAGTAATCGGTATTAACTTTAAGCTTATCCTATAGTTGGAGCTTCTAGTTATTAAATATAGGGTCTATTCTATCTGTAAGCAATAGGGGGTCCGCNACCTTTATAGACCGTAATAGTACTATATAGGGCTTAGTAGGTCCGCTAAGGCGCTAGGATAGGGCCTTAAGGACTATAGCAAGTCTCTAGGTGTTTAATAATTTATTACTAGATACGGAAGTANGGGTATCTCTAGCTTTAAGAAGCTCTCGNAGTTATTTAATCTTAGTATTAGCTGCTGCTAGCTCTGCCTAGGGGTTTAAAATATTAACTATTTTATTATCTAAGGTATTTAAAGGTCCTATAGCTGCTTTACTGGCTGCTATGTTTCTTAGCATAGTAGTAGGAGTATTAGATAATTTTGGGTAAATTCTTTAAAAATTCTAGTCCGTGCTTATTCTATTCTTAGGCTTTATATTCTTTTTATATTTTTTAGTTCTAGTTTTTATTCTAGTTCTTAAATATATTTAAGTTCCTTCTTAGGAAGGAAGGGTGGATAAGCTTTAGATAATGTTAGCAACTTAGTTAATTAAGGCATAAGCACAGTATAAGGGGCGCGCAAGCCTATATAATTGGATTATCTATAAACGAGAATCTAAAGCTAGAGAAAGGAAAAGAGAAGAAGAGTAGCGCCGCTTAATGTTTTATAAGGTCTTTATGTCACGTGACCGTAATATACGGCAATCTATAGCAACTTACTAGTGCGAAGTTCTGCCAAGTTCTACCAACTAAGTTCTGCCATTTTCTACTAGTACCGTAATATTACACTCCATTTAACGCTTTAAAGTTTTACCCCAAATTATATTGCTAGATCTTTATTTATTATCTTTAAATAACGTAGTTTAAGCATTAATTTATATATAGCTTGTAATGTTATCCTAGAATCCTAACTTATAGCGCTAGACATTATTAGCGACTTAGTTAATTAAGGTATAAGTATAGCAAAAAGTATATATATAAGTCTGTATAATTGGATTACCTATAAATAAGGATCTAAAGCTAGAGAAAGGAAAAGGAGAAGAAGAGTAGCTCTAGTTAAAGTAGGGTTCTTTTATATGGTCCTTTAGTTACGTAACTATAAAGTTCTACTAAGTTCTACTAACTAAGTTCTGCCATTTTCTGCTAGTGCCGTAACACTTAGTGTAACTACTATAGTTAGATAGTTTTATAGCTATAGGCTTATAGTCGGGGATATCTAGCAGATTTAAGTGCTAAGTACTAGCAAAACTGCTAAGAACTAGCCCTACGCCTCCCAATTATATAGTAAAAATTAAATATCCCCTTATATGACTGCGATAGATAGAAAGTAATATTTACATATCGCTGAGGTTATTTTAATTTCGGTATGTCTATTATACCGAAATCAGACAAATGTTCTAAAAGGTCTCGTTGTTTTAATTTCGGCATGTTTATTATGCCAAAATCAGAACTTTGTTCTAAGAGGTCTTATTATTTTGATTTTAGCATAACAAACATGCCGAAATCAGACAAAAGTTCTAAAAGGTCTCATTGTTTTAATTTTGGTATATTTGTCATGCCGAAATTAGATTAAAGTTCTAAAAAGTCGCGTTGTTTTAATTTTAGTATAATAAATATGCTAAAATCAGACCAAAGCTCTAAAAGGCTACTTTTAGTTTAACGCCTCTTACCTAACTTATATCCGTAATTTATTATTTATTCTTAATTCTTAATTAACGTCTAGTGCGGTCCCAATTAAGGTCTATATAGATTACTACCGCGATATAGGTATAAAAAACCTCTGAGGTAAACGTAAGTAGTAATATAGAGTGTACCCTTCTAGGTAGCACGCCTGTACTATATTAACGGGAGGAAAAATACCGTTAGGTCGCTGCTCTATATTAGCGACTTAGTTAATTAAGGTACGAGTACTATAAGATAGACGCGTAAGCCCGTATAATTAGATTATCTATAAACGAGAATCTAAAGCTAAGGAAAAGGAAAAGAGAGGATAAGTAGCGCCGTTTGAAGTTTTATATAATCTTTATATTATATAACCACAATCTGCGGCAATCTATAGCAATTTGCCAGTACCGTAACATAAGGTGCTATTAGTAAAAAAAAAATAAAAAAAAAGGTTTTAGTATGTTAATATGCCGAAACTAAGTCACAAGTTATTAAGGAAACCGCTTTAAGTTTTCTATAATAATATAGCCTATATTAAGAAATGATCTTCTAATTCACAATATATTCCACCCTACCTATCTAATTGTGGATAAGGAGAATACTAATAGGGCTTTTTCTATATGCGGGCTTTAGTACCTAACCTAGCCGGCTTTAACAGAATGCGACTGTGTAAGGTATCGCGCGAAATTTACCCTAATATAGTAGTTAAGTTAGAGAAGGCTAATAAAGAGGCAGATTTAGTAATCTAATTAGATAATATCAGATATATAATAAATACGTGGTTAAGTAGAGCTAGTTAGGCCAAGCACTTAGGGTATTTCAATAGCGAATAGTTAAAAGATTTAATCCGGAGGCCGGAAAAGTAGGAGAAAGGGTTAGCTAAGGTATATTAGGCGACAGAAATGGTGATTTAGAAGGCCTAGCGGGCGTTATATACTAATGTAGTCGGGTTACTAGCGGTAAATTATATTAACAGGTAGGAGATAGGTAATGATATAAATAAGAAGCTGTTAAATGCCATGCAAATAGGTATAATAATAATCACGTATAGCAGGGTATAGACTAAAATAGTAAGTTATATATAGCGGACCTATATATTAAAGGGGGTTAAACCGGGAAATGGAGAAGAGGAAGATAGGGAGAAAAGGAAGGGGGAAAGAATAAAAGGAAAGAAGCTAGCGTATAGATTTACAATTTAACAGGTAAAGAGATTATAGAAGATTAAAGAAATTATAAAAGAGGTTAAAGAGGAAGTTAATAAGGGAGAGGGAAATAAAGAGAAAAGTAAGGATAAGGATAAAGAGAGCGAGGAGGAACAGGAGAGGTTAGGGGATTAAGTTTTAGTTTTTTTGTTAGCGTTATTGGACTATAATTTAAAGGATAATAAGTATAGGAGCGCGTTCGTTAGCGCGTCGGCCGTATTAGGGGTAGATAATATCTACGGATAGAAAGACCCGTTAATTTACACGCCTATAATATCCGCCATAATTACAGTCGCAAAAATATTAGTATTGTACCAGGCTAAAAAGATATAAAAGGAATGGGTAGTGGATATTATAAAATAAGATGGTTTCAGTAAGGAGGACGCTAAAGATTAAGCGTTAAGTTATTTTAATTTAGTTAAGGAGATAGCTAACTAGTTTATAATATTAACTAGTTATAAAGGTAATCCTAGCCTAATAGATTAGTTATTGCGTTTGCGTATATATAGAATAGGGACTAGATTTAATACAAATACGGGTAGCGTTATATAGTGGGTAGGAGATATATTGTTATATAGCTATATTAAGTTTAGTATAGCGGGTTTACGGTTAATGATTTATAGGTTAGTTAAGATAACGCGGATAAAGTTATAGAAGGAGTTATTATTATTAGGCATTAATAAGGACGGCTAGATTGTAAATAGGGCAATAAAGTTACCTAGGATTAAGTAGGATAGTTTAGTAGACAACCTAGTAGAGATAAAGATGGGTTAGAATTTTTTTAAATACGATATAAATACGTTTAGGGGCGTGGATGGTAGGGAGTAGTTAATAGCGCGTATAGTTAAAGAGCGGGGTTTAAGGAAAGCGTTTATTAATATATAGGCTATAGACGTAGCAGTAGTAGGTAGGGTAGGAGTAGTTTAGAAGGGCGACTGGGTAAGGAAGTATAGTAAAGCGGTGCAATTATTCCGGGAATATTTATTAGTATTAGTATATATAATAGGTGGATAGCTAGCGCGCGGTATAGAGCTGGTAATAGTATAGTATAAGAATAGCGCTAATAGGGAGAGCCGTGGTATATTTATAGAGGATAAGTTAATAGTATATATAACTAGGTACTATAAGGGGATTAAGGCTAGCAAAAAGGCGAAGATTATCCACCGTTATTTACCACAAGAGGTTAGGGAATTATTATTTTATTATTTATAGTTAGTTATACTATTTTGGCGGAAGTTAGAGAGCGTGTATATAGAGGAGAGAGGGATAGGAGGTAGTCCGTTTATATAGGAACTAGTAAAGAAGGAGCCATAGGCGGGTTTACGGCTAGGTAAGAGAAGACAAATAGAAAAAAAGGAAAAGGAAAGGGAAGAGGGCGAGGAGGTTAAAGGGGAAGAAGAGAGGGGAGAGAATAATAGTTATGCTAAAGGAGCGCCGGATAAATAGGATATAAACTATGTAAGACGGGCAATCTAACGGGTTTCAATATAGTAGATAGGGGTTAAATTAATAATAATGGGATGGTAATATATAAGTAAGGCAATTTATTATAAATATATTAATAATAAGGCGGTAATTAAAGCGGTAGTTAAAGGGGATAAGGGCGAAGATAAAGAGGATAATCCGTTTAATATATAAACTAGGCATAGTTTTAAAATTAGAGGGGGGATTTATAGAAGACCGATTATAGAGTTACTGTTTAGTACCAAGTCCTAAAGAATGGCGTTAAGGTAGGTCAGTATAGGGTGGTATTAGTAATTATTATTTAAGTTAGCGTTAGAAGTTTAACTAAAAAAGGGTAGTTAGGTAGCCGAAGCTAGGAGAAAGGTAATAAAGGAGGAATTCCGGCGTTAAAGGAGGATAAAAGTGGTGGATATTTAAGAACAGTTAGAGGCGTTAGTTAGAGAAGGGGCTAAGTTTAAGGATATCTAAGGACGGGCTATATAGGCGATTATGCAATAGAAGAGCCTAGTTATTATAGTTATAAGTATAGGGGCCGGGAAGAGTATATTATTTATATTGCCGGCATCGTGTTTTACGGGGGTGACAGTAGTAGTTATCCCGTTAATTTCGTTAAGGGATAATTTAAAGGACTATTATAATAAGGCGGGAATTAAGTACGTTAAATAGGATAGCCGTAAACCACATAAATAGGCGTTAGTTGTTTTGGTTACGCTAGAATCAGCAGTTAGCGAAGGTTTTAGGGATTTTATTAATCAATAGCGGGCTATAAGGAGGTTAGACTAGATAGTAATTAATGAATACTATATCGTTTTAGATTTAACTAAGGGTTAGAGGATATAGATATTAAGGTTATAGGATTTAGTTAAGACAGAGATATAGTTAGTATATTTAACGGCAATAATGCGGCTAAGAGATAAGGCGGAGTTTATACGGTTAATAGGGTTGCTAGTAAAAGAAAAAAGCTATTAGTCTAGAGGGGTAACGATATAAAAGAACGTTAAATACTAGATTTAGTTATACAACTAAGAGGAGAAGGAAGAGGCGGTAAAGAAATTAGTAGAGAAGAAGAAGCGCTAGTACCTAATACCTGGACAGATAATCGTATATTATAATAAGGTAGAGAAGACAGTTAGGTTAGGGATAGGTTTAAGTTGCGTTTATTACTACTAGCAGGTTAGAAGTAGGACAGAAAAGAGCAAGTTAGTATAATAGTTAACGGAAGAAATATAATAGGCTTTTATAGCTACAAACGCGTTAGATTTAGGGGTTAATGCGCTAATGATCTAGGCGGTAATCTATATTAGGGTAGTAAGGAAGTTATAGGATTATAAATAGGAAAGCGGTAAGACGGGGTAGGATAGGTTAAAGAGTGAGGCAATTATATTACGCGGGGTATAATATAATTAGGCAGGGAAGATTTAAGAAGGGGGTTTAAGTAAGGATATTAAAGAGGATATACTAAAGTTTATAACAACTAAAGGTTATATATAGGTTATTTTGGACTAAGAAATAAATAGAAGGAAAGATAGGGTTAGTTATAAAGATGGGGAAGAAAAGTGTGACGGATGCTAAGTAAATAAGGTAGGGTTAAGAGGGGAAGAAATAAATACGGAGGTAGGAATAGAAGAGGAAGTAGTAGGGGTAGGGATAGAAGAGGAAGTAATAGAGGTAGATAGATTAGGAGAGGAGAAGGAGAAAAAGGTAGAGATAATTGAATTTAAACAGGAGGTAGAAAGGCGAAGATTAATAGCGGTTAAAGAGATAGAGTTATAATTAAGAGAGATATTAGAGGTATAGGTATTAGAGAAAAGATTAGAAGAGTAGATATTAGGTTATTAGCGGTATAAGGCGGTAGGTAAAGTAGATAAGAAGTGTTTAGGTTATAGTATTTAGGAATACTATAAAGAGCAGGCGGATATAATTAGGGATAAAATTAAGAGGATAAAGGGGTTAATTAAGTAGGAGAGGTTTTTATATTATTTTAAGTATAAAATCCTGTAGGGTATATATAAGAGGTTTAAGATAAACCTAAGCAATAGTAGTTAGAGGAAGAGAAGAGGGGTATTTATTAGTTTAAGGGGGTATTAGTTAAGTCATTAATATTAAATTAGATTATATAGCTGGTTAAGTTTAAGGTATAGGTTAAGGGTAGGATAAAGGAGGATGGTTTAGAATAGGTTAATCTAAGTAATATTAAACCGGTAATAAGATAGATGGGAAAGAAAATTAGGTAGGGAGGATTAGAGAGTAATAGAATATGCTAAGTGTTTTATAAATTTTTAGAGTATAGAGTATTATAATAATTTAAGCGGTAGGTGATGTTAATTTTAGTATACTAATATTAAAAAAGAAGTAATTTCGGCATGTTAACATGCTAAACCCCCCCCCTTTTTTTTATTTACTAATACTACCTTAATTCCCTAACAATATAGCAAAATATAATTATTGTAAAAATGGATAATAATTAATCTAAATAAGTGTTAAGATAAGTATTAAGATAAGTATTAAAATGAGTGTTAAGATAAGTGTTAAGATAAGTGTTAAGATAAGTAATAAAATAAGTGTTAAGATAAGTATTAAAATAGATGGTTAAGGGGAGTCGTAATTAAGAAGCTTAATATTTAATAGAGAAAGAAGCTTATATATTATTAAACGGACAATTAAGTATAAAAATACTATCTTATTGTAAGAGGCTCTAGAGCCTTATTATACACATTAAATAGGTAGCAAAAAGGCTGATGAAGACGTCGCTTAGTTGGCAATAAGTAATAGAAATAGGTAATAAGATATTCAATAAGATATATAATTAAGAAAGAGGGCAATTAGTTATAAGTTAAGAGATAACTAAGACAAAGTATATAAATACAATTTGGGTCAATAGATAGTAGTATAATAGTAGTAAGGAAATCCAATTTAGGTCAATATATATATATATACATTATTCCTAAAGGTAAGCTACCATCCTATTAAACTCCACCCATTTCTTAATCCTTATCCGCTGCGCCTTCTGTATATTTATTAAATTTATCCATAGTAAGCGAATTTAGAAGTGCACTACGGCTAGTAATATTATCTCCGCATTTATAAAGGCAAGAAAGGAGCTAGTACTAAGTGAAGAGGATAAGGTAATTAACAGTATTAACGGCTAAGTCTATCCGTCTACGGTTAACTAGTAGGATGCTACCCTTAACATTTTTCTACCATTCTAGGCAGCGGCCCTAGTCCTAGCTGTTAGGATCTAGGTATAGATAGAGTATATTATAAACGGGGTTATTAAAGTAATTGGGTAAAGCGAGGTTAGACTTTTAGAGGGGATTAAGGGAATAGGTACCCGTATATAGTCCTAGGGCGGCAGATCCCAAGTACTTAGTAATAGGGGAGGGATTATTAGCTTTAGAGAAGAGAGGATAGCGGCGTAAAACATTAACGGGCTTAAATAATGGCCGGTTGTATAGGTAATGGTCCTTATAGGCGTTAACGCGGACGCCTTTAAGCTTAGCGGTCTTAATAGGCAAGACGACATTATAGGCGAAGTAGGTATTGGCACTAATGCTATCGGTAGCGCTACTAATACCGTTACGAAACTAGGACATGTAGTTAATAACATCGCGGTAATTAACTAAGGAAATATATTAGTAGTAGGGAGGATTGGGGCTAGGGCTAACCTTAGCTATAGCTAGGAAGGGTCTATACTAGAAACGCTAGCGGCTACCGCTAATAATAGCAATACTTTAATTAGGTAGGAGGGTTTAAAAGACGTTGCGGCTAGTTAACTCAATAATATAGTCGTTAAGGATGGAGGTGCGAAGAGCGTTACTATAGATTATATTAAGGCTTATACTAATAATATCAGTCTTAGTAGGGGAAATGTTAAGGTGGCCTTATAGGATAGGTTTGTCATAGCCATCTATATCTAGGCAGGAAGGGATAATTTCAACCTATATAAGGCGAGGTTTAGAGCTAAGGAGTATAGGGAAAAGTATAGCCTGTTAGTGATTTTTGGATAGAGGTTCTTAAAATTTTATAAAGGGTTTGTAAAGGTGTTTATAGATAGACTAGTTAGACTGCTGGCATTCTATAGAGCAGTAAGCGGTAGAATAGCAGCGGGAGCATTGTTTGGCGTTAGTAGCATTATAGGTAGTATAGGAGTTGGTAGAGTTTAGCATTTTTAAAGATAAAAAAAGCAAGGAGGTATTAAGGTAGAAGGTAAAATTAGGAGCGAAAGTAGGGGTAGTTAATATTTAAAGGAGGAAAGAAAAGGAAGGCTAGTGGTTATATAATATTAGGGAGGCTAGTAACGCCAGCCTCGTTATAGCACTAGAAGATCAATTCTTAATAGTTTTGGTATATTAATATGCTAAAATCAGGATTTTAATATACTAAAATTGATACGGCTTAAATAAATGGCTCTAAATTAAAGCTTAAACGAATACTGTATTATAGAGATACTATTATAGCGCTAGTAGAAAACGGTAGATTATAGTTAATAATAATAATAATAATAATAATATTTATTCCGCCCGGAGGCACTAAGCCTAAAGAGCACTAGTACTATATTATATATTTTTACTTCTTTTAGTCTCGCTATATTCTTATATAAGCCTATATATATACCTTACTTAGTACTCCCTAGTGTTACTAATACCTTATTCTGTGAGATCTTGTAGGTGGTTAGTAGTAGGTAGTCTTAGGGGGCTATTCCTCCAAGTATTTATTATCCTATCTTTGGCAATTAAAGCGAGATCTGCTAGTAGCATAAGGGTATATAGTGTAGGTTGGTTGAAGTGTAAGGGGGGGGGGGAGGTTTAACTATAGTGGGCGGGTTATTAATCCGGTTCTGCCTTAAGTCGTCCGGTAGCTATTATATATTTTACTATTATTTGGACCACGTCTACGTTTAGTGTCCACTATCTAGGGTTAGATAGCGCCTTGCCCCTAAGGTAGAAGAATAAGCTGCCTCGTTTTATATCTATTTACTATAGTATTTGTTTTTAATATACTATCTATTTTATATACCTAAAGAGGAAATATTTTACTATTTCTCTTACTTATCCGCAGTTATATTGATCTAATTTTGCCGCTCTAATCTAGTATAGATATTTATTAAGTCGTATTATTCCCGTCTATAGTTAGGCTAATATATTTACCTCTTTTTACTTAAGAGAGTTATATAGCCTACGGGTATATTTACCTAGTAGCGCTATATCTATTTTTCTTAAGTACCTTCCTACTCCTTCTAGTAGTATTTTCCTACTCTACTGTCTTGCTCTTGCTATATTAATTATTATAGCCTTGGCCTAGTATTATTGTCCTTACGGTAGGCGTCCTTATATAGTGGCCTACTATACTACTTTTTTTGCCTTCTTACCTAGTGCGAACTCCCCTTATATTGGGACCTATGCCATAAGGACGCGGTTGCTTCTTTACCTTAGCGTATAGGTTATATTATAGATCTATATAATACTTATTTAGCCGGACTAGTACTTAGGTTAGCTAAGCGCTAGTAATGCTACCTAATTACTAGTAAATATAGTAATCTATCTCCCCTGTAGATCCGGTAATAAGCGTCTTATCGCCAATAATATTGCTATTAGTTTAGCTATATATAGGTTCTATTCTGCTCTTAGTCCTAGTATAGTTAAGTATATAACCGCTTCCCTATTTAGTATATTGCTAAGGGTGTTGTAAACGACACCTTTTATCCCTACCATGCCTCTCCTCCCGGACGAGCTTATTGCGATCTATATACCTTAAACGGAGTTAGCGGCTTTAGTTACCCTATCTTTATCTAGGTTAATGCTTATAGGTAGTCGGTCCTCCTATAGTAGTACTACGTAGGGTTAAATAACCTCTATCTTATCTATTAGTGTATATCGGTGTATATAGGCTATCTTCTATAGTGGGGACGTAAACCTCTAAAGCACCTTTATGTAGAGCCTTAAGAGCGGGTTCGTTTTATATAGCGTATAGAGGTCGACCTATAGCTTAGTGGCCCTCTCTAAATACCGCTCGCGTACTAACTGTATGCTTACTTTAGCTTCCCTAATAACTATAGCTACTATATAGAAAGTTCCTATAATTGCCTGCGCTCTAATTCTTTATACCCTATTCATTACGGCTATAGCGGAACCCCCGCAGATGTACATTTAGATGTTTAAGGCGTAGTCTACTACTAGCGCTACCGTTGCCCCGAATAGCTGTTTTGTGGTTAAGGGGGATACTATCTAGAGTCTCTTTAGTGCCATAGCTGCGATAAGGCCCTTAGTGGCTGCTTTTGTAATATATTACTTATACCAAAGCTCCGCATCTATAACTACCCCTAGAATCTTAGCTATATGCCCTAGTATAACTGTTTTTCCCTTAATTATAAACGGGGTAGTATTGGTCCGCTTCGCGTTTCTTATAAAGTGTACTAATATAGTCTTTTCTCCTTTAAACGTTACACCGCTTCGTTTCTCCTAGTCTATTACTCTATTAATAATAGCCTAAATACCTTTACAGTTTGCTATTACTGATAGTCCTGTAACCTATACATTATAGTCGTCTATAAACGCCATTAAGCCTCTATTTACATTAAGCCGGTGCTAGACTAGGTCGGCGTTAAAAAAGAGGAATAGTATTAGTAAGAGCAGCGATCCTTGTGGTAGTCCTACTTATAATAACTGTTGCTAGTTAGAGGTATAGCCGTTAACTAAGATAGTTGCCGTACGATTAGAGTAAAATATATCGATCTACCGTACTAGTACTGGCGGTATACCTCTTGCTATAAGCCTCTATAATAGCCTCTCTTTATATACTCCGTTATATACCCCTTTTACGTCAAAGCTAATAAGGCTAAGCACCTTCCTAGACCTCTATACATTATATATATGTTCTTATAGTAGCAGCAGCACCTATTTAATAGAGCGCTTTTTCCTCGCCCTAAAGTGATTTGTAGGTAGTAGTCTAAAGGTTTCTACCGCGTGCGATATTCTCTTAGTGACCACAGACTCTAGCACCTTGCTTAATGTAGAAAGCAGAGAGATAGGCCTTTATGCCCTTGCCTTTATATAGTCTCCTTTATTTGGCTTCTTAAGCGGTATAATCTTAGCATTTCTCTATTAGCTAGGAAGGTTACCCTTATCTAGTAAGGTCTGAAAGAGGAGTAGGACCCTATCTTTTATTACTGGCCATATCTACCTCTATACTATCGCTGGTAAGCCGTCGTCCCCTAGCGCTTTCTATAGCTTTACTACAAATATCTTCCGTTTTACCTCTTCTATTATAAGACGCGGCATTAGTATTAGCGTTCGTTGGGGCCGCGGGCCCTCGTCCTCTATTCCTACTGGCAGCGGGGGAAAGAACGTAGTTAACAGCTCCGCTACTTACTTATCTTTTCCTTCTATAGTAGATCTATTTGTCCTTACTAGCGGTGGTATTTTATTAAACGCTGAGTTACCGCTTAGGTTAAGGTATTTTACTACTTGCCAAATGTTTGCATTATTGGCTAGGAAGTCGTTTTAGTGTGTCCTTTTCTGTTTCCGTATTATATTGTGGTATTCCTTTAAGGCCTCCTTTACTTGTTACTCTAGTTTTAGTAATATCTAACCCGCTTAGCGTTGGTTCTTTACCTAGTTCCTCTAGTAAGTATATACCTGGCAGAGCTTTATAAGGTTTGTTATCTACCACCTTTTTATATATAGTAACGGTTTAGCTTTTAGAGTTAATGTGTGTACTACCTCTAGTACTACATCTATAAGCCGGTCTATTTGCTACTGTACTCTACTGCCTACTAGGATTATATAGAGGGCGGTAGCAATCCTATTCCTAATTTCATTCCATAGTACGTTTTTAAAGAGCATTCTCTGTTCTATAGCGCGTTTAGGGACTATAATATTAAATATCGTCTTAATTGCCCTATAATCAGATCCGTGTTCTATCCTATATACTATACACTTTACCATTATAGATGCTAGCTCATCTAATGCTAGGATTAGGTCAATTGTTATTTCACAGTTACCATTTTACTATATTTTTATACCCCTAGGCAGCAGGCTACGTAGGGAGTAATCTCCTATAAGGTTAATAATTGGGTTAGCTTCTCCCTATTTTACTAGCGAGACGTTATTTCCTCCCTATAGCTAGTTGTACTAATTAAAGTCTCCTGCAAGTATTATATCGGTTTGTGTCCCTATCTTATTCTATATTTCCTAGATTAATTGGTGTAGTTTACTAGTTATATCCTATAGTATCTCTATATTCTTTCCCTTAACGTATATTAATACCACCAGTACTAATTAGTTGGGAAGGCGCAGCACCACTACGGTAAGATCTGCCGATTATACTAGCACCTATTTAGCCTTAATATCTTTTCAAATCTATAACATACTCTATACCGCCCACCTCTCTTTATATTAGACTGTGGGTATTACCTTAGTCTAATTTAAGTGTCCTATAGGAATAGTTACAACTATATTGTTTATTTTCTATATGTACGGCTCTAATATTACTAACACTCTAAAGTCTTTTAGTTATTTATCGTTTATTAGGCTCTGCTATACTATACTCTATTTTTAGATATTTAGTTAAAGTACCTAAAGTGTCTTATGCATAGCGGGTAGGATAAAGCACTCGGCAATTTTTACTAAACGATTTATATAGTCCTCCGTATGGTATATATTTTAGGATCTATCCTTAGCAGTTGTTATAATAATATCCTTTTTAAGCGCATCTAGTATATATTTACGGTCTTATATATATAAAAGCTTTATATCCTAGTATCTAATACTAGTAGTAATATCAGTATAGTTTTTAATAACTTATTATTAATAAGATCAATTAATAATTATTATTAATAATAATTAATTATTATCGATTCTTATTAATAATTTTTACCGCTTAACTAAAATTTCTAAACTCTATCCTTCTTTTTAATTATTTCGTATAAATTATAGATTCTAAAATTAATTTATCTCTTACGCCTTTAACTACCTACAATTTAGTTAAAACTAAATTAAAAGGAAGGGGTAGATCCGCTTATATAATATAGGTCTATACTTAAACGGTATATAATAAAGAGAATTCTTGGTATAAGTTCTGTATATACTATACAGCAATACTACTATATAGCACTTCAGTTAGTATAAATATATATAAACATCTTAAGTTAAAGTATAGAATATATGTTAACCAAACTCCGGGTCTAATTTAAGAAGAAACTATCCACTAACTATAGCAACTTTATACCTAAGTAGAGTCTTTAGGCTAAATAAAAAAGATTAATACTTAAGTCTACTAAAAATATCTAAATTAGGATATAATTAATAAGGCTTTAATTACACTAATTATTATATAAAACCTTCCTTTTCAAGTTGTTAAATAGCCTAAATTTTATGCTTTTTACTAAGTGCTTAATCCAGAATCGTCCAACTTTATAACTATAGCACACTCTTAAGTTATAAAGAAGATTAAGCAGTCCTAGCAGACTTATAAAGACGTTATATAAAAGAAACTTTAGTCAGCAGTATTAAGTATTTATCTTTTACTTAATATCTAGACCTCCCTAAATAGGCTTCTTCTTCTAGGGATTTNCGCCTACTTTATTAACTATAGTTAAGAGAAGCGCTTAAAGGCCCTTNTTACGCTTTATACGGTAGCAAACNATAGCNGAAATAAGNAATTTNCTACTCTTCTCCTAATCCTTAAGGACTATAGTATTATATAAAAGCTTNGGTCTATCGTTTATAATAACGCNACTTTAAATAATATACTTTATTNTACGGTAGAAGCCTATCTCTAAAAAGAGGAGGATATTAAATAGGATTCTATATATCGGCGGATCCGCTATACTAGTTATATTATTAATTTAGCCATATAAGCCTTTCTATTTTATAGTCTAATTAAAATAGAGTAACTTAAGTTATATAATAAAGAAGAAGGAAAAGGAGAGGTAGTAGATAAAGAGGAGAAATAGGCAACCTTTTAGGTTATAGGACCACTTAGTAAGCTTTATAATATTATTATATATATCCGCAGTTCCGCTAGTTATANAAAGGAGTTTAAAGATTTAGTAAAAAGAATAATTCTACTTAATAACTATATAAGATGGAATAGCTGGTTTTAAATACTAGCTATAGCCAATTAAAAGGCGGGAGCTATTAATACCTACACTAAGAACCACTTTACCACGCTTTAGGTANATTATTTCTCTTTAAAAGACTAGAAACGGCTTTATATAATTAAGGAATTCCTTTAACNATTCTACTAAGCAACTCTAGAGACTTAGGGTAACCGCGCAATAATTAATAGTATACTCTTTACTATAGATATTATTATTTAGTACTTTAAAGCCGCGCTTATAAGTAGACTTCCTTTTAAATTAGATAATACTAATACCGTATAATAGTCTAAACATGCTTCTAATAAGGAGTTTAGCGCTTAAATTAAAAAGGGGTAGNAGACCTTTAATAAGTACTATAGTAAAACGGATAAGTTGCTACTTTACGCCGCTACCCTTATTCTTTATCTAAACCGTTATATAAAGTATATTAAGGTAAACTAGAAAGTAAAGTAGGTTAAGCCNATATTAAAAAAGGTTAAAGAGCTTTAGGAGTCCTACTAGGAAAAAGCTTCTATTCCTCTAAGTCCTCTATTATATAAAAGGAGACCTTAGNAGTAAGAATTTAACATATTTAATTAGATTGCTTAAAAGCTAGGGAAGTATACTTAACTAGTAAGTTAGGATAAGTACTAAGATTATTATAATAGGGAACCGTATAATATTAGTAAGATACTAGCGCTTAAATGGTAGTATTAAGATTAATAAAGAAAATGTTAGCTAAGGTTATTATATATAGCAATTAATATTCTTTTAATTCTAGCTATAAGTAATAAACTAGAGCGAGTCTTTTTAGGGGGACGTTATATAGTATTATAGGAAAGGGTATAGATAGGAGTAGAAAACCTTAAGAGGGTAAAGTGTTTAAAATATTATAAACAAAGTAGTATTTTAGACGAATAATATCTAATATTAGGAGACTATTAGGGCCTTTTCTAGAAGCCTTCCTCTAAGTTCCCTTTATAAATTAATTAGCCTTAGGCACGTACTATAATGCTAAGTAATTATTAATAATTAATAATTATTAACTAATAATAGCGATTATTAATTAACGCCTTATTAATAGCATTAAAAACTAGCCTAGACTATAGCATTATATTAGGCCGCTTTTAGGTTTATAGGTTCTAATATAGGCTAATTTCCCTATAATATAAAAGTATTAGTCCTATAGCAACCATACTACCTTACTACTTTTAGTAATGTATACTACTATTAAACTATATACCTTTCCTATGTCTTTTCTACTAAGCCACCCTATTTAGGCTATATATACATTATTCTCTTTTCCTAGCACCTTTACTACTTTATCTTAAATCTTTTCTTCCTAGTTAAGAACTACTGTTTAATTAGTATTATTAATTTTTACTAGGTAGAGCTAGTCTTATAGTACCTAAACACTAAGTACTAAGGTCTTTTAGGCCGCTTCTTTTATACATTAGAGCTTAGTATTATTTCTATAAGTTATTTTAATATATATAGGGTTTTTAGGGTCTTTAATTACTGCTATATAGCGCTAGCTCTTATAGCCTTCCGTTATATATATACTACTTTTAATTACTTACCTAATTACCCCCAGTTATACTTCGTTNTTATTTTCCTCTTTAACTCTAGATATATTAACTATATAGTACAGCGTATTAGTAATAGTTAATAGTATAATATTCCTTAACGGGAAGGATATTAGGTTACTTAGTTAACTACTTAGTAGTATATAGGTAATATCCACGTACAATAGAGCCGCGCTTAGTAGTGCTTAAATATTTAATAATTAGGTNTAGATTACCTTTATCTTCTNCGTAACCTTAGCTTTAAATATATTAATCTACTCTATAAATATTTTAGTAATAACTTTAATTTGGTTTACTTATACCTCTTTCTACTACTTTAATACCCCTAGTAGTAATATAACCAGGTTAGTTAGCACCTTAATCTATATATTTAATGTTATATTTATCCTCTTAGTTATTAATTAGTTTGCTATAGTAGCTATTATTACTAGCTACTTTATTCTCTTTTTAGCTATTATACGGTTTTTTATTAACCCTATTTAATCCTTANGGCNTAGTTTTTTCCCTATACGCTTTAGTTNTGGTATACTAGGGGCTACTGCTACTATATAAACCGTATCTTCTATATTACTCTTATAACTATTATTTTTAAAGGCCTTAGTTATTTTGGCGNGTTCCTAATATAATTAATACNTTAAGCNTTCTTCTACCTCTACTATTTCTATCTTCCCTTTCTTAACTTAGATACTGCGTGCTAGGGGGTATTATTTAAAGATAAGGTTTAAGTCCTTTTGGTATTACCTTATAGATTATAGTAGANATTATATAGTAGAGGTAGAGTTATATAAGCTTATATAACTTAAGGACCGTATATAACTTTAAGCNNTNCTACTATTCTTTTTCTTTTCTTTCTTTAGCTTTAGATCCTTATTTATAAATAATCTAATTATATAGGCTTATNCATCTATCTTACTNTACCTATATCTCTTAATTAACTAAGTTACTAATATCCCTTCCGCTAGTATATTTTNTTCTATTATTATTAATAAAAACTNGCTAATAGAATTAATAGAATTAAGGCTATATAACTATACGCGTACTTTTAATTCTAGTATTTACGCACGGTTTACCTTTTATAGGATACTACTAATAGAAGGGATACTCTCTATAACTATAAAGGCTTAGTTAAAAAAATAGAATTTATTAGTAGCTAGTAAACTAGAATTCTAANATAAGGTCTAGAAGNAGGTTAAGGAAAAGATACGTCTATATATATAGGCTAAGGCTCTAAGTAAGCCCCTAACTAGGGTTTATAATAGTGCCGTAATAATAACTAATTACCTATAATATTGTTTTAGTATGTTAATATGCTAAAATAGATATATTTTAGTATATTAATATACTATATATACCCGCAATCTATTTCTATAACTTATTCCTATAACCTATTCCTATAACCCATTTCTATAACCTATTTCTATAACCTATTTCCGTAAAACCTATTACTAGTAACTAACCCGTTCCTGTATAACCCATTTTATAGTTAATAGAGGAGTAAATAGGGTTAGAGTATAAAGAAAGAATGTAGTATATTAATAAATAAAGTAAGATTTAAAAGATTATTAAAAAGAGAAAGGTAGGTAGAAAGAGAATATTAAGGGGATATTTTAGTATATTAATATACTAAAATAAAGCGATTTTATTAATACGTTAATATAGTAGTAATAAGGGTAGTAGTAGTAAAGTAGGAGAGGTAATAAGGTAATAAGAGTAAAAGTAAAAAAAAAGTAGTAAAAAGGTAATAAAAGTAATAAAAGTAATAGAGGTAGTAAAGGTAGTAGGAATAATAGAAGTAATAAAGTTAGTAGGAGTAGAGTAATAATAGTAATAAAATTAATAATAATATAAGTAGTAGTTATAGTAATAGAAGTAGTAGTAAAAATAAAAGTAGTAGTAGGGGTAGTAGATTAAAGTAGTAGTAGAAGTAAAAATAATAAAAGTAATTAAAAAAGAGTAGTAATAAGGTAAATAATAGTAATTTATAATATAATAGATAAAGGAGAGGGTAATAAATAAAAGATTATAAAGGTAGTTATAAGTTATAATAATAGTAATAGTAGTAGTAGTAGTAGTAGTAGTAGGTTTAGTAGTAGTAAAGGTAAAAGTAATAAGGGTAGAAGTAGTAATAAGGGTAGAAGTAGTAATAGGGGTAGAAGTAGTAATAGGGGTAAAAGTAGAATTAATAAGTAGTATAGTAAAACCTCATTATACCGTTTAGCTTAGTAGTAGGGGGGTTAAACATTATGCTATATAGAAACATTATATTATAAGCTTACTTATTAATTGCTATAAGGGGCTAAATTAACTCTTTTCTCTATCTATAACTACTTAAAGAAGCTTATAATAGTTATCTGCCTTACCTATATAGCTTAACGGCCTTAAATTACTCTCTCTGCCTTTATAAGAGCTGTAATTAGAGTTTTATTACTATCCTCTTGCTACCCCTTATAGAGCTTAAGGCGCTTTAGTATATTTAAAGCCTTATTAAGCTTAATAACTTATAGCTTAACCTCTTTATTACTTTCTTTATTATTTGGCGCGTTATATAAAGTAATAATTAAGGCCTTTTACTCTTAAACTTCAGGTTAAGAAAAGAAAAATTTAAGTAATTTTTATATAAAAAGCTATTTCGACATATTAACATACTAAACCATTTTTTTTTAACTAATGCCACTTTAATTCCCTATAGGGAGCAATTAATGTAAGGCTTATAGTCTAACGGTAATTACTATACTATACTCTCACTAATATTTAATATTAGTTAGTATTATCGCGTACGTAAATAGCGGGCATGCTAATAAATAATAGCAGAAATAAATATAGAAGGAAAGTTTATATCTCCTAAGGCGTTACGCCTAAGGCTAAAATTAATATAGCTATAGGTATTTAATTATATAGAGATAGAAAATGGTATATTACTAGTTTACTAGGTTCCCTAAATCCCTTATAGGTTTACCGTTTATTTCCTTTTTTAAATTACTAAAAAAAAGGGTTAGCTAACCTATTATAACTTCATTCCTAATAGTAACGCATAAATAGTAGAACTCATCTACTATATATAAGCCGTATATTTAGCTTAATAAAGGTCTATACCTATATATCTTATTACACTTAAAGGTATATTTACAAGTCTAAGGAATAAAGATACTAATAACCGATATGTGTAACGCGTAACGCGTCCTATATATATATTTTAATACTAAACTTAGATAAAGATATACAGACCAATCTAGAACTTAATTATTTAGTCTTCTTACTACTTCCTCTTATAGTACTAAGCGTATCTCTTAATATAGTTTTAGAAGATAGATCTATAATATCTTTTTACAGTCTATCCTAAAAACTAAAGAATAAAATCTATAAGCACGCCCTCTACCCGGCTAAAGGCATTATAATTAAGCCAGATAGTTATAGTGACGATTTAAAATTTAAATACATCTAGGCTGTTATATTAGGTCTATTATATACAAATTCCTAGGTTTATAACGCTATACTACCAATTTTATATAGCGCGAATGTCTTTTCTTTAGAGGGGAGCTGCTCTTACGCCTTACGGTTCCTATAAACTCTTTCTAAATCTAGCCAATTATAGATTAAAAGGCCTAGTCTTTTAAGCAGACTTATAGTAGCAGACAACTATAATAACCGGAAGTATATAAAGACGCTATATAAGTTTATTATCGCTAATATATAGCTAGATAACATTATACTAGCTATACTAAATAATATAGAAGCTAAAACAAAAGGAAAGGATAAAGGCTAATATAAATAGTTTATATAGACTTTATATAAGGGTTTACTTTAAGCATTTAAGGGAGGCCAATTTCGCCAAATTAGGATTATATACCCAAAGATATATAATAAAGGCCTTAGCGTTTACAGATTCTATAATATAGAGAATTATATAGAGGATATATTAATTAAGGAGTACTAACAATATCTATATAAGCGGAGGAGTTAGTATTAGGACAACGGCATAGCTTATAAAGATAGCCTTAGCGCAGTTTATAAGTGTATTTATAAGATATAGTATAGTATAGGGTATACTATTAAATGGGACAGCAGCGGTTAGGGAGAGGGTACCGCTTTAGTTATCTACTAAATATTAACACTAAAGAAGCAATATTACGCGGATACTAGATTAGTTATAAATAGAAAAAGAATAAAGACTAAGGGAGTAGAAAAGAAGAAGGGAGGGCTAGAAAAAAAGATGGAAAAGAAAAAAGGCTCTTTCTTTAATATTCTTAAGGGTATAGGTAATAGTAGTAGTTCTTTAGGCGGCAAGGCGGAGAGAGAAAGACTTTTAATTAGTAGACTATTTACGCGGGATTAAGGGGTTATAAAGTACGTTACTAGGGCTTATAAGGCGTGGGAGTATAAAAGCAAGTATAGTATAGGTAACTTTAGTAACGGGCCTATACTAAATAAACTAAAGCATTCTTTAGATTTCTAGCGGAATATAGGTTACTAGCTATACGGGGTTTATAATTTATATAACGCTATAGTTAGCTACTAGCTAAATAAATATAGGCGTTAGGGTAAGTCTAAAGAGGCGTAGAGGATACTATAACTTCTACGGAAAGTAAAAATAAAAAGTAAAAATAAAGGCAGTAGGCGGAGAAAAGGTAGTAGGGCAGTATTATTCCTACTTATTTCTATAGTAGCTTTACTATAGGTTCTAGTATAGGAAGCAAATAGATTTAAAGTAGGGTAGTAAATAAGAGGTAAAGGTAGAGGGTATATTTTATAAAGTTATAGGGTGCAAAAATGCTAAGGTAGTGTAGCAGACTATTATAGTATTAATAGCGTTTAAGAATAAGGTATTAGTTAAGGGTCTTTATAACTAAATAGCTTAGGTAGGCTTAAATAATAAGGTAGTAATATAAAGATAGATAGGCGAGTAGTACTAATACAATAGCTTTAGTATCCCTAGGATTTTATATATACTAGAGATACTAAAGGGAGTATATAAGGAGTTAATAAAAATTGCTAAGTATAATAAGTATTATAATATAGAGGAAGAAAAGAGGGCGGAATTCTACTTTTATTAAAGATTACGAGTTTAAGGATATAGTTATATAGTTAGGGAGAAATATTTAATAGTATAGAGTAGAGAGCATAAAGATATATAAAGTATTTATAGAGTTTTTATTAGATATAGGGATATAGAGGAATTAATTTATTTTAATATGTTAATATTATAAAAGAAGTTAATTTCGGCATATTAACATTATAAAAGAGATAATTTCGGCATATTAACATTATAAAAGAGATAATTTTAGTATATTAATATTATAAAAGAGATAATTTCGGCATATTAACATTATAAAAGAGTTAATTTCGGCGTTTTAATATTATAAAAGAGGTTAATTTTAGCATATTAACATTATATAGGAGTAATAGTAGTAAAGAGGGATAAATATAAGTTTATAAGTTAGTAAGGGAAGGTATAAGAAGTATTAGTTAAGGATAAAAAGGAAGAGGATAGAAAGGAAAAGGATAAAAAGAAAAAGGATAGAAAGAAGAAGGATAAAAAAAAGGAGGATAAAAAGGAGGAAGGTAAAAAATATTAAAATAGGTATAGTTTAATAATTATTTTTATTAAGTATATATATCTAAGAGGGTAGGAAAGTAACAATTATATAGAAGAGTGTTAGAGGTTTTACCTAATAAAAAGTAATATATGCTAACTAGAACCCACTTTAATAGCCCCCCTTAAGCTAAATATAGGTAACAATATAAAGGTTATAAAAGATATTAATATCTCTCTAAACCTAAAGCATCTCTAAATGTATAAAATGTATCTTTTAGTAGCGCCTTAGTAAAACCATCAGCTATTTATTAACTTATTTATATATATTTTAGCTTAATATCTCTATCTATAACCTTCTCCTAAATAAAATAATATTAGAGAGTAATATGCTTAGTTTAAGCGTAAAACTTAGGGTCTTTTACAAGAGTAATAGCACCTTAATTATTAGTGTAAATAATCGTTATATAAGGGAATTTATTAGTTAGAGATAGTTTTTAAAGGAGTTATTATAACTAAATAGCTTCTTTTACTATAACTGTCTATACTATATACTCTACTTTATAGGTTAAGAGTACTACTATAGGTTAGCGCTTTAAGGACTAGCTAATTACACCACTTTTAATATTAAATATAAATCCTAACGTTAATCTTTAAGTTTCTAAGTCATCTACCTAGCTAAAGTCTATAAACCCCTAAAACGCTTATATCTCTCCTTAAAGGACAAGTTAGAGGTTAAGTATACCGCATAAGTAGGAAAGTATTTAAAGAATAGCTTATATATAAGACTTATTAGGATTAAAAGTAAAGCAACTAATAAGGGAGACAGCGAAGGCAATATTAGGTTAAGTACTAAGTATAGTATACATTAGGGTGCCAACTAGCGATTAGTATTAAGTCTTAAACGTAGAGTTAGCCTAATAATCTACCGCCGCCGGTTAAAGACAAGAGGTTCCTATTAGCGTAAGGTAAGGGGAACAGTTCTAAAAACTAGCGCTATAAATAGCCTCTTTAAGGTAAAAGAATTGGCTAAGCTATAGTTTACAAAGTTATTAATCTTAAGTTACTTTTATACTAAGGTAATAAATAATAGGGCCTAGATTAGTTATACTAAAGCGTCCACTAAGTTAAGCTTTAATAATTTTAATATTAATAATATCTAGTCTAATAAGTAGGAGGTTATTAATATAGACTATAATATATATAGAACCTTTAGCGAAGACTAAAGAGTTAAAGTTAAGGGGTTTAAAACTAGCATCTATAAGAAACTCTAAAAGCGTTTAATACTAAACTTAAGGCAACTATTTAAGACTGTAAAGTGCTTTATTTAGATAACAAACCCGTCTAGTTCTATTATTAAAACCTTTAGGTTAATTAACATAGATCTCCTCCTTAACGCTTCTATAAAGGAAAGCGGTTTTAATATCTATTTATTTAATCTTAAGGTCTTATACAGCTATAATAGTAAAGAGCGCTTTATAGCTTATAGGTTTTATAACAGATATAAAAGTCTTATTAAAGTTAACCCTAGCTTATTATTTATAACCCTTTACCACCTACCTTACCTTATATTATATAATCCTTCCTTTACTATCCTACTTATACTTAAAAACCTATTAGGCGTTAAGAACTTTATAATTAAGAGGTTAGTTAATAAGTATTTAAGTATTATTTACTTTATAAGAGCTAATTTTATCTTTACTAGCGAAGTACTATTTATTATTATTAACGTTAAGGGTAGATTATTTCTATAACCTTAGCTTATAAGGTTTAGCTATAGGGGAGTTACTAAGTATAGTATAGAGGTATTTAAAGGAAGGGGTTAAGAAGTGGGTAAGCGCTAAGAATACTATAATAAGTAGGTTTTCTCTAATGTTAACAGAATTACGATACTTAAGAGGTAGTTAAGGCCTATTAGTAGCTACTAGACGTTTTAACTTCTATAGGGGTGTCTTATTAGTAGTAAGACGCTTTAATTTTTAAGCTTTCTTAAGGAGCTGTTTCTCTTCTTAATGCTATTTACGTTAGGTAGTATAATTAGGTAGAGCTTCTTCTCCCTTAAACTAAGCGTTAATATCTAGAGTATTAGAGTTATATTTAATATATTATTCTTAAATTTAACACTTATTACTACTAGGAACTATTAAAATAGTCTTTTAAAAGTAGACAGCTAAGGCATATATAAGCCGTCCTATCTCTTTATCTTAAATTTAAATAATATATTTACCCTTAAAGCCGACAAGGTTCCCTAATCTTGCCTTCTTATTTATATAAAAGCTAAACTTCTTTTAACTACCGGCCCTATACTAGATATTATACCTAAAGGTATAAATCTAGGAGTAATTAAAGACTTCGCCTTACTTTATTTTATAAAGGGTTTATATTTCTAATAATTTAATAGGGAGGATATTTTATATAAAGTTAGCGTACTTAACTGCTTCTAGTTAGAAGTTCTTAGGAAATAAGCAATTATTTATAAAGGTAAAGGCTTGGTTATATATTATATAATTAAGTCATTTTAAGGCTCTATTTTATTATTAACTCTCTAAGGTTAAGTATAAGAACTAAATTCCCTTATTTGTAAGTTCTAGCTAAAAAGCATATTTAAGATATTCTCCTCCACTATTACTATATAGCCGTAAGATAAGACTTCCTTATTATTTAACCTTTGCTTAATATTATTAAAAATAGAACGGGACTTCAGCCTTATACTTTATTAGGTAGACTTTACTTATTTTATTAACTCTATCTTAGAAAGTAACAAAATATCTTAATCTATTATAGCTAGCTACTTTTATAGGTCCTTTAATATTAAAGAATATAACTTTATAAGGCTTAGTATTATAATTAATAAGAGAATCCTAATATATAATATCGTGTATTCTACTATATAGGCAGGCTTTACAGATATAGTTATAAAGGTCTAGTAAATAAGTAAGATCTATCCCTTTTAATATTCTTTAGAGCTTTTATAAGTTTTAGGGGCTAATATAACCGAGCCTTTTGTACTATAACCTCTTAGCTAGGTTTTATAAGCTACTATATAATATATAGCTGGTTTAATAGCCAACTACAAAGGCTATAAGCCCTTTTTAATAGTTAGCTTAAGTATAGAGAAAAAAAAGGCCGGACTTATAAAACGCGTAAGCTATAAGCTCTAAGTTATAGAGAAAATCGTATCTAAGGTTAGATAGATAAAAATAAACTCAATTATTAATAAGCTATAAACTAGATACTAGGTTAGCTTATAAATTAGAAATATAAAGGACGTTAGTAAAAATAAGCTCTCTCTTAACTCCTAAAACTATAAGTCTTAGATATATATCTCCCTTTCCTATTAACTAGAGACACATTTCTCTAATTCCAGAGATAATAATCTTCTTATTAGCTTAAAGATCTCAATAGGTAATAAATAGCTCTCTTAATTAAAATATATACTAAGTATACCTAGTATTAATAATAATTGCAAAGGAGAGGTTAATATTTAGTTTAGCTATAAAATAAAGTTATCTAGTAAGCTTAGAGGCGTAGAAGTAAGAAGGAATATAAATAATATAGGGAACCCGCTACCAATAGGTAATAAGGTATAGTTAGCGAAGTAGGTTACGTATAAAGTAGTGTAAGTTCTTTTACAGGTTATATATATAGGCTAATAGTTTCTATACTAATAGTAAAGGTTAAAGGGCGATCTATATAAGCAGTAAAAGACTATAAAAGAAGAATAGTATACTAGCTATAAAGAGTCTAAAGGAAATAAATAAAAGATAATATAAGAGTAGATAGATCTATAGTAAAGAACATCTAATATAATCGGAAATACGGGAGTTTCGGCTACAATTATTAAGGTATAATTATAGCCTAGTTAGCTTGCTATAGAGTTAAAGCTTTTATAGCCACCTTATTCGTTGCTAGACTATAGTTAATTAAATAGCCATTCCTATATATTGCCTTAACTTAGTAAAAGGCTTACCATTTATTATTATCGCTAATAGTGCTATAGGTAATAATGCAGATCTTAATAAGGAGTTGCTCTAATAGGCTCTTCGTTATTTTCTAAAGTCCCTTCTATAAGTAGAGCGCGTATCTATCTCTACGGCTTTTTTTAGGGTTTTCCTTTCGCCAGATCTCCTTTAAGTGGGGTTAAAGGATTTAGTATCTATCTTCCTAATAGCTAGCGCGTTTATATAGCCTACAATACAGTCTATTATATTATTATTGGCCTTACTAATCGTAATACTACTAGTAGTAAAAGGCTTAATTTATATATACTTAGAAAGCTACTAGTTAACTTTAAAGTATAAGTTACTCTTATATATAGATAAGGCCCTAAACTTTTAAGAGAGTAAGGGTCTTATTAGTAAGGGAGTATATAAGGTAGAACAATTCTTACTAGCCGTTAAAAGTAGGACTAAGACTATTAATAAACTTAGAGAGTAGGTCTATTCGGTCTATAGTATAGTTTTAGGTCTTAAGGTCTAAGTATATCTCCTTAAATTTAATAACATATTCTTTAACATTCTTACAGTTTACAAGAGTAAGGTTTCGCTATTTAGCGTATATTTTAGCATATATCGCGTCTCCTTTTAGCTTAAATTCCGCATATAAGATTTCTATTATATCCTTAATTTTAATATAGTCTTTAATAAGGTTTTATCCGCGAGTGCTATAGGTTATAAAGATATAGTTTACTCTCTTAAGTTGCTTTCTTTTCTAAGCTTTAAGATCCGCCTAATAAGTTTTAATAAGTTTATTATAAGCGTCTCTTTTAACCTAAAGTTAGTTTATAGCTAGTTCGGCTCCTAGGTTAACTAGAGCGTTTAAATTAAAGTTATTCTTAATTAGCTACTACCTAGTACCTTTCTTCCACTTCTTATAGTCTATAGGGCTTTTAAGTATCTAAATATTAGAGAGATTAATATTAGACTTAGAGTATTTAATCGCTATAATAACTTATAAGAGAGAAGTAAATATTTTAGTAAAAAGGTAGGAAATAATATTCTTTGGCTTATATACTATTACCTTTTTAGTATTTAGTATAGTGCTAAGGATTTAACGACTAATAATAATAATAATAATAATAACAATAGTACTAGGAATAGTAATAGTAATAGGCAACTAAGATATTAATAGAAAACCTAATTTAAGGTTAATAGATAGTAATAGGTAACTAAAATATAATAAGAAAAGCTAATCTTAATTAATAGAATATCTAAAATTTCTAGAGTATATATATCTAAGTTAGAGTGCATATATTTAAATATCTAAAATATTTAGAGTGCGTATATCTAAGGTGTCTAGAGTATATATATCTAAAATATCTAAAGTATAAAGTATCTAAAGTGCGTATATCTAAAATATCTAAAGTATATATATCTAAAGTATCTAGAGTATAAAGTATCTAGAATGCGTATATCTAAAAAGTCTAAAGTATATATATTTAAAGTGTCTAAAGTATAAAGTGTCTAAAGTATATATATCTAAAATATCTAAAGTACGTATATCTAAGGTATATCTTAAAATATAATATATAGGTTATTACGTAATAGAAGCGTTTCTAGGCTTATAACCTATTAAAATAGGTATAGTTTAATAATTATTTTTATTAAGCATATATATCTAAGAGGGTGGGGAAGTAATAATTATATAGAAGAGTATTAGAGGTTTTACCTAATAAGAAGCAATACACGCTAACTAGAACCTACTTTAATAAAAAAGAAAAAAAGGGAAGGAAGAAAAATAGAAGAAAGAATAAAGGGAAAAGATATAAAATAGAGAATAAAATAGAAGTAGAAAGTAATAGTAGGAGTAATAATTTAAATAAAAGTAATAGTAAAGGTAGTAGAAGTAGTAAATTATATAATAGTAGTAATAAAGATAGTAGAAGTAATAATAAAAGTAAAGATAATAAAAAGAATAAGAGTATTAGCGACTTAGTTAATTAAAATATAAGTATAGTAAAAGGGTCGCGCAAGCCTATATAATTGGATTATCTATAAACAAGAATCTAAAGCTAAAGAAAAGAAAAGGAAATATTATAGGATAGGGGCGGTAGCTATAAAACATATATATTTAAGGAGTCTATAAGACGTTATATAATTAATTATAAGGGTTAAGGGCGTAAGAAGGTAATATACCTACGTGTAGCTAATATAAGCTATACATGGGGTATTAATAACTTAGTTAATTAAGGTATAAGCACGGCAAAAGAAACGCGCAAGCCTATATAATTAGTAGTCTATAAATAAAGATCTAAAGCTAAAAAAAAAAAAGGAGAAGAAGAGTAGTACTAGTTAAAGTAGGGTTCTTTTTATACGGTCTTTTAGTTACGTAACTGTGAAGTTCTACTAAGTTTTACTAACTAAGTTTTACTAGTGCTATAATATAGGGTATATATAAGAGCATAGGGCTCTCTTATAAAGGCCCCTATAGTAAGGTTCTATAATAAAAAAGAATAAGTAGTAATATAAGGAGTTATATATAATCCCTAGTTACGTAGGGGTTATATAAGCTATACATCTACTATAACGTCTACTATAGTTACTACTTTTTATTAGTACTGTAATAAATAGAGAAGTAAATAAGGGTAAGGTGTTAAAAGTTAGTTTTAGCATATTAATATTATAAAAAAAGTTAGTTTTAATATATTAATATTATTAAAAGTAATAGTAAGAGTAGGAGTAGTAGTAGGTAATAAAAATAGTAATAAAAGTAGTAAAAGTAATAGAAGTAATAAAAATAATTATAGTTTTTTTTAATAATAGTAATATAAAAGTAAGTATAAAAGAGGATTAAGGTAAAATATAATAATAGTTAGTATTAATAAAGTAAAGAGGATTATTAGTAATAAAAGGGATAAAAATTAAATAATAGTTTTAGTTAGAAGTAAAAAGTATAGAGTAGAAGTAGTTTTTTAGTAAGTATTATAGATAATATATAAAGGAAAGGGTAATAGATAAAAGGTAAGTAGTAAAAGTAAATAGTAAAGTATTATAAAGTTATTATAAGTAGGAGTAATAATAAAAAAAGCAGTTTTAATAGTAGTATTTATATTAATAATAGTAATAAAAGGAATAAAAATATAGTTAATAAGAATTTTAATAATTTTAGTAAAAAATTAAATAGTAATAAAAGTAATAGGAGAAATAGGAGTAATAGAAGTAATAGAAGTAATAGAAGTAATAAAAGTAATAAAAGTAATAAAAGTAATAAAAGTAATAGAAGTAATAAAAGTAATAAAAGTAATAGAAGTAATAGGAGTAATAGAAGTAATAGGAGTAATAAAAGTAGTAATAAATATAATTATAATAATAGTAAAAGAAATAAGAGAAATATATATATATTTATAGGTTAGTAATAAAAGGTATAAAAGGTATTAGTTAAATAGATAAAGTAGGTTAAAATAATAATTTAGAAGATAATAGATAGGTTAAAGAGGTTTAAGTAGATATAGATTATTAAAGAGATTAGTATATTAATAGGTATAGAAGTAATAAAAGTAATANATTAAGTAATAATAAGAGTAAAGATAATAAAAGTTATAATAGTAATAGAAATAAAGATAGTAGGAGTAGGAGTAGTAATAAAAATAATAAAAGTAGTAGGATTAGTAAATTAAGTAATANAAGATTATTAGGTANATATAGTAGTAAAAAGAGATTAAATAATAANAAAAGTAGAGATAATAAAAATAGTAAAAAAAAGGGATAGTAGTAATAAAGGTAAGAGAAGTAATTATTAAAAAAAAGTAGTAGTAAAGGTAATAGAAGTAATAGTATAAGTAAAGGCAGTAAAAATAATAGATTAAGTAATATAATAAAGTAGAGAGAATTAGAAATAATAATAGGGGTAAAAATTAAATAGTAGTTTTAATTAGGGGCAAAAAGTATATAGTAGTAGTATTTTTATTAAGTATTATTAATAGTAGTATTTTAAAGTATAGATAGAGGAGAGGGNAATAGTAAANATAGATTTAGTAAATTTAGTANTAATTTTAGTAGATTAAGTAATAATAAGAGTAAGAGTAGTAATAAAGGTAATTTTAATAGAAATAAAATAGGAATAATAATAAAAGTAGTAGTAAATATTAATAGGAGTAGTTTTAATAATAAAGATAGTATAGAGAATAGAAGTAGTAATAGTTTTAAAAGTAGTTTAAATAAATATAGATTAAGTAATTATAGAAATAGTTTTAAAAGTAGTAATTTTAATAAAAAATAAAATAGATTAATAAGTAGTAGATTAGATAGGTAATAATAAAAGTAGATTATTATTAAGTAATAGAAGTAGTAGATAAAGTATACTTAAGCGGGAAACTGTACAGCTAAGGTAGGGTTACATTGCCCTCAGGGGCAAAACCTATATTTTGGTTATTGTAAATAAAGACTTACCCCTAGGTGCAAAAGCTTTTTATTACTATATAGACAACTTTAATAGCCTTACCCTAGGGGCAACCGTCTTACACCTAGGGGTAGCTATTTTATAGCTCTTGCACCTAGGGGCAGCTATATTAATTGTAGGTTCTATATCTAGGGTAACTGTCTTATAGCCCTTGCACCTAGGGGCAGCTATCTTGCAGCTCTTATACCTAGGGGCAAGTAAGTCGCGCTAGTGGGCTCGCTAAAAGTAGCACCAACTTAAGAAGTCTAAGCAACCTATTTAATAAATAGAACCTTTCGCTCTTCTACTTTATAACCAACTTATCTATAATTCCTAAAGCTGGATACTAATAATATAAAGCGCCAAAACCTACCTACCCTAAATATAACGGATAAGAAGCAGCGGCTTTAGGGCCCTAGGTCGAAAGCTTCCCACCTAAAAAAGGTAGATTTAATATATAACCAGGCCGGACCATATCGGCTGGTAACAGTGAAGTTCCTAATTAATTCTCTTACGCCGGTATAGACCGTTAGCGCAAACAGGCCTATTGACGACGCCTATAAGTAAAGGCTTTATAAAATATTTAAGGAATAGGGTGTCCTTTAAAAAGACTTAGGGTATTAATTATAAGTGGCCTATACTAAAGCCTAAGTGCAGAAGATGCTGGACTATATCAACGGCGGACGGGCATATAATACTAACGCTGATGGGCCAGGAGATAAATCAAAATATTTATCATTTAAAGGCTAGGATATGGTAATTAGAGAGAAGGCGGAGCTTATAGCGGGCAATTACAGAGTAAAGACATTGAAAGAATATTTGCGGTATCTAAAATCCCCAGAGAATGAGCGATAGTGGATTTGTAATGTGTACGATAAAGGTATTTAGCTATGCCCCTAGCCTAGCTAACTAAAATTAACTAATACTAACGCGTCTATGGAGTAAGTAGTCTATATAGAACACTAAATCCAAACAACGCGTATACCCCTCTGGCGAAAGGCAATTTGGCTTACGTATTTAATTTCGCTTAATTACCACCAGCAATTATAGCGAACGCCCTCTATCTGTAATTGACCTTCCGTAACGTCGTAATCTTTATTAAATATCATAAGGTTTCCGCCCGTATAATATTACCAAATTTTATCAACCCTATTTACAGCGTTATATTCGCGTTTTAGAGGCGTAGGCAAAGGGGGGAAAGAGAAAAGCGTATATCGGGCGAGTTCTAGTTGCTTTAATTCAGCTTAGGGCGATTACTTAGGCCGATACTAAAACAGTTAGTAGCAACTAAGCGAAATTGGATACGCGTAGCGAATTTAAATTTTACCAGAGGGGGTAAGGCTGGTTATGTATATAGCTATAGTTAATTACATTAATCTAATTAGCTGATTCTTATCAATAACGCGTGGACGAATTTTAGCAGAAATGTTAGCGACTTAGTTAATTAAGGCATAAGCACGGCAAGAGGGACGTATAAGCCTATATAATTGGATTGTCTATAAATAAAAATCTAAGGCTAATAGAAGCGCCACTTAAAGTCTTATATAATCCTCTAGTCATATAACCGCAATCTGCCTTTGGTATGTTAATATACCGAAATCAGCCATTATATAACCGTAATCTGCGGTTATCTGCTAGTGCTATAATAGTGGGCGTATTTACAGAGGCAGCTTATAGATAGTAGGTAATAGTGGTAATAGTTAAATTAGTTCGCGTACTGCCTTATAGATTACTATATAATCTGATTAATAAACTTAGGAGTAAGTAGATGGTATTATAGGAAGTATTTGTTAGCGACTTAGTCGATCAAGGCATAAGCACGGCATAGGGGACGCGCAAGCCTATACAATCGGTAGTCTATTAATGAGGATATTAAGATAAGGACTAGAAGAAGGTTAAGGAAAGGATAGGTCTATATATACAGCGTTAAGTCTCCAGTCGAGCCCCTAACAAGGGTCTATAATAGCGCCGTAATAGTATTACAGGTAGTAAGAACGGTGGTATAGGCGTAACTATTATAGAGGTATATAATATTGCGAAAGATAGTATAATAATTTATATATAGCGTTCTTATTACTTATAATAAAAAGAATAAACAATAAACATCTATATTAACAGTCGAAAATATCTTTAAGATATACCTTTAAGTAGAATATACTTAATAGTGTGACGGTTTAGACAATTGGTGACCTGCACCGTTATATAGTTATATAGCGCCAAGGCGCCAGGGCCTTAGCGCCCCCTTTCTCTATATATAGTCTACACCCGCTACCTTTATAGCTCCTTACCTTAGTCTACTTATAATATAGCCCTATATCGTTGCTTAATCTATTAAATCACTTCTATAAGATTACTAGCCGTAATAAATAGCATAACTACTTTAATATCTTTAAGATAGAATTACCCTAAGCTTTAATTAATAAACCTAATCTAAATAAGTTAGCCTTTAGTGTAATATAGAACGCTATAACTAAACTTTACTAGTTATTAGATTTATAATAAAACTAGTTTTAAAGGCCAGTATTTTTATATAGATAGAAACTATCTAAGACTAGATATATTAATAGTAATACTAATTTCTTTAATCTTACTAAAGTAAGAAGTCCTCTAATAACTTCTATAAATTATAATAAATAGTATATAGATAGTTATAACCAGTAGTAGATAGAGTTAGGCCTAGATATACACTTAATAATTAATAAAAACATAGTTAATTAGCGCTGCTACTTGCTACAGAAACTCAGCTTAATTATTAGGCCAGTACTAATATCTTTACTAGGTGTTACGGCTTAAATAAATACTATATTACGAAGATACTAAGCTAAAAAGGAAGAAAAGGGGTCGCTAGGACCACTGTAAACAAATATATAAATAAATATATAGAGTTAGCTGCTAAGGCGCTAGCAGTAGGCGAGCCAATTATAGGTCAGCAGAATATAGCAGAATTTAGCAGGTGGCGTGCCGCAGCGCTGTTACAACATTGTATTTATATAGCTTTTACTAGTAAAATAGGTACCTAAGTAGAACCTTAGCTACCCTAACCGCCTACTAAGCCGCCGCCGATTAAAAGATTTGGGTAGTAAAGTTACTGCTAAGAGTTACTGCCCGGATCCTGGCCGCATAGCCTGCCCTACTTACGCTCTGCGCTTATAAGTTTGGAATAGTAGTAACGTAGAGATTGCCTAATCTCTATTCCCCTACTAACGTTTCTATAACTAGATAAATAAATACAATCTTCGGCTAGTTGCAGCCAAGGTGCGTTCCATTACCTTCCACTATCAGATTTGCCGCACTTAGCAACACTTAGCTTTACTAAACCTCCCTTAAGAAGCTGTGTAGAAGTCCTGTTATAAATTCATCTAACTGTAATCTAACTTACAATTAACGTAGGTCTTCTAAACCGGGAAAGAGATAATTACTCTAATCCAAAGCCAGATATATTAAGACGTAAATGCGGTATTTCGATGTTTCGCGAATTATTAAACCGTATATAACCCTAAAGGGCTAGTTCTAAAACATATTGCGAGATATAATGCTACATAATAGGCTAGAACAACCTGTCCTCCCGGCCAACGAGTTATTGTACACATTTTGCAGGAGGATAAATTAGAGAAGGATTGCCCTAAGTATAGAGGGGAAACACCACTGGAGACGCCCTAAGACGATAAAGGACTTAATTTAGAGACTATATATCTAAAGCAATTTCTTATACTTGCCTTGACTATAGCGCTAGTTCGGATTTTATTTCTATAATTCGCTCCTTTTTAATCTATTTACCATTTCCTACTCCGTTCTCCCGCCCCAGTAACTACCGTAAGTGTAAATTTTCGCTTAATAGATCCAACTATCCTATAGGGTAAAAATCCTAAACATAGTAAGTATATACTAGAGTTATATGGTTTAAGCATCTTACCACTTTCCATTAATTAGGCTTACATAGTAGACTCAATATAGTATTACTAGTAATTCTTCCTTCCGTAGCTCACTAATAATATTAAAATCGCAGACAAACCATCGCTTTATTAGCTGGAGTGATTCAAACTTAGGTAAAATATACATGCTATTAAAACCTAAGAGGTTTATATCTGGGTTGAAATCCCAGTACAAAACTTTAGAGCAGAATATTTGTCCGAGAGTATTAGGTTGCCGATTTATTTTACCAGGTATATCTATTACGCAGATATATATAATTACACGCGTTTAAGCGGAGTCGATGCTTTCCATATAAGGCTATAAAAGGGGGTTTCAGTGGCGCAAAATAGAGTAATCCTTAAGAAAGTAGACTAAATATTCAATCTGCTTATTATGTCAACCATTATAGAGTTTGGGAATAATTGCCTTACTTACTACTGCAGAGGAATTAAACAGCTAAACTTATTTTAATCGCTAGCAAAAGAAGTGGCTACATTAGTAAGCTTAGACGTGATTCCGTTGGTGTAGATTTTTAATCGGTCTGCAATATAACGGTTATAATATTATATGACCTGCGGCGCTTATTTAGGTACATATATATTAAACTATAAGCTACAACTCGTAGAATAAGGCATAAGTAATACTAGGGAATACAAAATAAGGCATATGTACGGGCTTATATAAGAATATAGCGAGACTAAAGGAAGCGTAATTATGTAATATAGTACTAGTGCCCTTTAAGCTTAGTGCCTCCGGGCGGAATAAACTTTATTATCATTATTATAAGCTACGAAGTCGATCTTGATCTTCTTCGTACACTATCCTTTTAGCTAATAGTTCAGCCGTTACACGCAAGCTAACTAACTACAGCGTCTCTATAATTCTGGTGGTTAGCGCAGCCACCTCTACACGGCCTTTTTGTAGGGGAAGTTTTAGTATTTTTGCTATTTAAGGGAAAGTTAATAAAATACGCTAACCACTGGACGTGCCTAGGGGCTATATATATTTATACTATATTACTAGAATCACGTCTTTTTCTAATACCGCTAGAAGAAGTAGGGAGATACTTAAGAAAAATGTACACAGCGCTCCTAGGTAAACATACCCGCAGACTATATAACTCCTATTAAGAAAAGGGTGTCCTAGTATCCCAGCCCGGGATATACACCTATCCTACGGCCTACTTAGGCGTATTATACTCCTAAACTTTAGGTTACAAATAGAAAATTTTATATAGTTTTAACATATTTAGCTATTTCTTTCAGTATATTAATATGCCGGAATAAGGGTTTTTTTTAATATCATAATATAGTAAAATTGGGTTCTTTTAGCATCTTAATATACCGAAATCAACTTCTTTTAGTATCCTAATATGCTGAAATCAAACTTCTTTTGGCATCCTAACATACTAAAATCAACTTCTTTTAGCATCCCAACATGCCGAAATAAACTTCTTTATTACGGCTAGCGATTCTATAGAAGCAATCTAATAGATTAAGCAACAATACAGGGCTATATTATAAGTAGACTAAGGTAAGGAGCTACGAAGGTAGCGGGTGCAGACTATATATAGAGAAAGGGGGCGCTAAGGCCCTGGCGCCTTAGCGCCACATAACTATGTGACGGTGCAGGTTACCAATCGTCCAAACCGTTATATTCTTTAGCATCCCAATATACCGAAATCAACTTCTTTTTACACGTTAATATAGTGAAATTAACTTCCCCTAGTATATTAATGCGACGGTACTAGGGCACGTCACTTACTATATTCTGCCTGTTACGGACCTTATATTAAAAGTATTATAAATACTTATTAGGGAGATAGACGAGCCGCGGGAGATAGTATAAGCTATAACGGAAACAGTTACAACGGTCTTATACCTAAGGGCAAACGTCCTACACTTAAAGGCAACTCTTACACCTAGGGGCAACGGTCTTACACTCTTATACCTAGGGGTAACGGTCTTATACCCAGGGGCAAACGTCCTGCACTCTTATACCTAGGGGCAGCGGTCTTACACCTAGGGGCAACGGTCTTGCACCTAGGGGCAACGGTCTTACACCTAGGGGCAACGGTCTTATACCTAGGGGCAACGGTCTTGTATCTAGGGGTAATGGTCTTATACCTAGGGGCAACGGTCTTGTATTTAGGGGCAACGGTCTTGCATCTAGGGGCAACGGTCTTGCACCTAGGGGCAACGGTCTTATATCTAGGGGCAACGGTCTTATACCTAGGGGCAACGGTCTTGCACCTAAGGGCAATGGTCTTGCATTTAAGGGCAACGGTCTTATACCTAGGGGCAACAGTCTTACATCTAGGGGCAACGGTCTTGCACCTAGGGGCAACGGTCTTATACCTAGGGGCAACGGTCTTGCACCTAGGGGCAATGGTCTTATACCTAGGGGTAATGGTCTTACACCTAGGGGTAATGGTCTTGCACCTAAAAACAACGGTTTTGTACCTAACAGCAACGGTCTTACACCTAGGAGTAATGGTCTTATACTTAGGGGCAACTGTCTTATACTTAGGGGCAACTATTTTACACCTAGGGGTAAGCAAGTTGTGCCAGTGGCCTCGCCAAAAGTAGCACTAACTTAAGAAGTCTAAGCAACCTCCCTGCCATGCCTCCTATTTAATAAATAAAACCTTTTACTTTCTACTTTATAACCAACTTATCTACAATTGCAAAGCCGGACATTATCAATATAAAGCGCCGCAATTAATCCTCCCCTAATGTAACGGAAAAGAAGCAGCAGCTCTAAGGCCCTAGGTTAAAAGCTTCCCATCTAAAGGAGATGGATTTAATACATGACCAGGCCAGGCTATATTGGCTAGTAACAGCAAAGTTCCCAATTAATTCTCTTATGCTAGTATAGACCGTTGGCGCAAACCGGCCTATTAACAACGCCTATAAGCGGAGGCTTTATAAAATATTTAAGGAACAGGGTGTCCTTTAAAAAGACTTAGGGTATTAATTATAAGTGGCCTGCACTAAAGCCTAAGTGCAGAAGATGCTGGACTATATTAACGGCGGACGGGCATATAATGCTAACAATAATAGGCTAGGAGATGAATTAGAATATCTATCGTTTAAAGGCTAGGATATAGTAATTAGAGAGAAGGCGGAGCTTATAGTGGGCAATTACAGAGTAAAGGCATTAAAAGAATATTTGCGGTGTCTAAAATCCCCAGAGAATAAGTAATAGTGGATTTATAATATATACGACAAAGGTATTATTTTACTGCGCCCCTAAACCTAGCTAACTGAAATTAGCTAACTCTAATACAGATACGTTACTACCCTATCTAAACATTAAGCTTCGCGCCAATTAAGAAGATTTAGTTCTACCTAATAACTATAGCCAGATATAGGTAGAGCTGGCTACTTTATTATCTATAGACAGTACTCTTTTCTAAGGATTAAATACGGTGGTGGAATGGTAAATGCTGGATCTCCTAAGACTTAGCGGTCGGATTAAATTCCCAGTTAGACGGCTAGGTACTCTTTAAAGAAACAAAAATTGGAGGCCAATAATTACAAAATGGTGTAAGTTCTTAGTGGGCTAAGCAACATTTAACATTTTAATATTTGAATGGATGGCTAGCTATAGAATTAATAATATAAGTAAATTATATAATAGAGCTCCCTAGAAAAATGCTAACGATGTTTATAGTTCTGGTTTAATACTTTTAACTAAGTAATTAACTCAGTATCTTAAATCCGCGGTCAAGTTAAGATCGACGTCCAATTAAATAACTGGATTAAGTTAGCGAGCCTTCCATATGACCGCACCCCTAAAAATATTCGAAAGTTATTTTACCTTAAGTCTAAGGATAATACAAACGCTAATCTACTAGAGCTTCGCCGGCAAGATCTCTTTATAGCGGTAGATAATAAATTATACAACGACCTGTATAAATTTGTACTTTTAAAACTAGAGCTAAGCTTTACCGACGTTTACTCTCTTCTCAAAATCACGAAATAGGAAGGAAAGGTAATAAGTACGGTAATGTCTTATATTAGCCAGTAGCTAAATCGCAACCCTGCAAAGGTTGCCGAGCGTGATAGTAATAAACCTCCGCTATAAAACGATTTTCTACCAGCTTTACGGGAGAAGTACGGCGAAGAAGCGGATAAGTAGTTATTGGAACTTTAAAACCGGGTCCTAGAATATATAAGGGACAACATTAACGAATTTACCTGCCTAACGATGGAGCATTACCTATAAGAATACCCACGTAGCAACGGCATGGCTTATACTAAACAATTCGAGCACAAGACCTAGAAAGGTATATTAATTATTATTCTCGATATTGCTGGTCCACATCTCTAATATAACGTACTACTGCGATATAACACCGAGGACCTAAGAGAGATGTGCTCTAAACCGGCATCTATAATTGCTTAAGCCGTATATAAAATTATTGGCCGTATACCAAAAATACTGCAAAATCCTACTCTTAATAAAAACAACGCCATAGACGACCTACGCAAAACGATTAAACTATTAATTATAAGATAGGTAGTAAGGCGATACGCTAAAGCGTTAGAGAGCCCTACTAAACATTAGCAGCCGTCGGTAATTAAGATAATAGAGGCATAGTACGCAAAATATATAGCACTAGGGGAAGAAGACGTGCCTCTACCAGCCTTAAACCCGCTAGAATACAATCCGCTAATGTCCGAGGAGGAACTATAGGGAGGTAGTGCGTATAGTACTGGATCTAGTGGGTATAAGTCAGAAGTAGAGCGGCCCAACACAAAAGGGCTTAAGGACGGGCCTATAGCTGGCCATATTAGTGCACTAGCTTCTACATATCGTTAATAGGTAGAAGATCCGTTACAGCTAACACTAAAGGGCTTATAAGAACTCCGAAACTTACACCATAATTAGACCTAGTTAGAACCGCTAAATAATAGGCTAGAGACTTAAAGGTTAGGTAGGAAAGAAGGGAGTGGAAGCAGTAATATATCGGGCGGTATCTAGCTAATATAACCACAATTGTTAACTACGGCTAAGGGTTCTCGGGCTTAGAGGAAACGTATAATATAAAGTTTAAACATATAATTGTTAGATTTGCGCATTTAAATTTGGCTTTGTTATAAAATAATACTAAATACCAGAACGGTATTAATTGGCACGCCAAAATAATATACTTTCCCCCTAATATTTAGTAGGTACCTTGCCCCTAGGGGATCCCCCTCTTATTACGTCCATTAGTAGTAGACACCTAAAGGTCTAGTAAATACTAACAAATTTATTTTATCTATCTTAAATATAAGTACTAAATTCTTTAACAAAGCATATCGCTTACCTAGTAGTAGGTTATAGCCCTTATATACTAAGTTTTTACAGATACTAATATAGTATAGAAATGGACGATACCTTACTTAATAGGGAGTTAAGTATTAGCGAGGCCGACAATAGCGAGGTTAATAATAGCGACTTTAATGGGGACTCAGATAACGATAACGGCCTATATTATAAAGAAATATTTATATACTATAAACAGGACCTTAAAAACAGAAGCTTTAGGGATAAAAAGTAGGTAGATGTGGCATCCAATTTATATTCCTAGAAAATTAATCACTTAAAGGGCGAGTATAAGCTTAAAGGTATACCATATTCTGCCAGTTCTGCTATATTCTAATATATAAGGATAAAGCTGAAGAATTATAGTATAGGATCTAACTAAGAAGACGGACTCTCCCTATTTTGACGGACGTTAAGCAATTAAGATACTACAGCAGCTTTATACAATCAACTATGGGAGCAAGAAAGTAGGGTTAAAGGCGGCAGCGGTGGACGACAAGTACTACCGTGCCTTTTACCTTAACCTATTAATTATTATTAGCCGACCACTTAGGCCGATCACGCAGTCAAACGGCCGGTTTTTTAATAACATTACTATAACTTTTAAGAACTGGCGGGCCTTATATAGCAGTAAGCATATATACGGTCTACCGTTCGACCTAAAGCACCGCACCTTTTAACTAGCCACAGCAGCAATAAGGGAGGTATGGTACGTTATAATATATCTAATTGCGCCTATAATAACCGATTTACCTTAGTTAAGGCGGGAGTGTCGGAAGCGCCTTAATAAGTCGTCTTAGTCTAGTACATTACAGCTTCACTATATATATTTTCTCGCGGAATATATTAAGCGAGTCTTCCTTATCGGCGACCTTCTTAGAGAGGGTGTTAAGCCTTTATAGACGCTTAATAGCTCACAGTTACAGAAGATTACGTTTAATAAGTGGACTATTTTCTAAAATAGGTTTATAGAGGAATAGGAGAGTTATATACAAGAATGCTTATATAACGATTTTTGGATAGAAAACCAGCTAGCATTTCACGCTTATGACTATAGCGCGAATATAGAGATTAAAGTTAACAAGTAGGTCTAAACCCTATATAAAGAAACCTATCTTTACTAAAACAACAAAGAGTCTAAATCGGAGTTAGAGGATAGCGAGGATAGCACCTAAGTAGAGGTGTCTAGCCGGAGCAATATAGGAGAAGTGTTGGAAGCGGCTAAAGAGGTTAAATACCAAAGCCTATATACTAAGGGCCTTTATTAGCTTCGAACCGAATTAAAACAGAAGTACATACTTAATAATATCAGCAGCATATTATATACTTTAGCGGTTAACACTTACTACCTAAATATAAAGTCCCCTAATATAAATAACAAGCTCGTATATTATCTCTTAGCTAACCGGAATAAAGTCTTAAGAGAGTATTACGGCCCTTAGGACTTTACGTTCTATCTACTAGCCTTCTACCCAGTATACGGTAACTTCTCGTTATTTTAGCCACCTTCGTTCCTTATAGATAACCTTCTCGCGGTTATAAAAAATAATATAAGCTACTAAAACGATGGCGCTAACGTGCTTAGCTATAGGTATTTCTAGGCATACTCCAATATTAAGCGTAGCATCCGTTACGGACTGGATAAGCTTCTCGCTACTAAGGGCATGGCAACGGCAGCGCTTGCTCTCCCTAAAACTAAGGCTAATACCTCCTCCACATATATAAGGGCAAAACGTTAACGGCTCTTATAGATGCTGCAAGGCCCTAATTTATCTAAGCCGTTTACGCGCAAGCGGCAGCGTATTGAAGCGGCAATTATAGAAGAAGAATTTTCTTTTTAAATGGAATAGGTACTGACTATCTAAGTATCTAGGCTAACAGATAGCCGCCGAAGTTTTTTAACGGTGCTCAATCCAATCTTTTAGCTGATGCGTTTCTACCTTAAGGAGTGTCATTACTATACGCATATACTCCAGTCCTTCCAACCCTTAGTCTTCCCCGGCATACTTTGCTCTTTTGCTAAAATATTTAGGCTTGTGATTGATAAAGTATATAGCAGGTTTAAGGCTAGGGGTTTAAAAGGGCTAAGCATCGCTTTAGTGGAAGGCGTGTCCGCACTTAACCGCTTAAGGAGTTACTACTTTATAGGGTTCCTTAAATCCCTAATAGGCTCAGTCCTTAGCCCCCTAAAAACAATAGATGGTATACAGTAAGGAGCGTAGCCATATATTAACCCTCAAATATTAAACCTTAGAGATATTAGAGGCAGCCTTTACCTTAGCCAGTGGCTACGGGGTAAAAACAACCGACCGTTACTTATGCACGTGGCTTCTATTAGCTTTTACTATAGTCTAAAGGTTACAGCGAGTCGTCACAGTAACGTCTAGTTTAAAGAGCTTGGTAGTATATCAATTAAAAGACCAAGCGGAGCAGCTAAATTCTTAGAAGACTTATTCTATAATTTATAAATACCGCAAACGGTCGGGTTTATTAATCACCAATTCAACCATATGCTTAGGCAAGGTAGTTAGGGTGCGGATAGGACAAAAGAGGAGGTATAGCTGCTGGAGGATTAATAGGCATTAATACGGCGATGGTTATAATATAACTATCCATTTTCCTAGGCGTATATTAATAATATACGTTAAGTTCTGCAGCTAACGTTTGGGGTAGAGAGTACAAACTGGTCATGTCATACTTTACACCAAAAAAGGTCCTATTCTTAACCTATACGTTAACTAAGGTCCAGTAAGACTTCTCTTAGGAGCTCTATAACAGCTATAGCAAAGATAACAAGTCGGCAACCAGATCATTTTTGTTATTATATACCACGTAGGTCTCGGTTCTTTATATAGCCATTTAATATACAGCTAAAGGGTTAGTGGATAAGGAATAGTAAATTAGTGTATTGTTGGTTGCGATGCTCTTAAACCGGATTAAATGCATTCCTAGGATATATTAATCGAGGCTTAGCTATTAGAGGGTTATTAAGCTAGTAGGCTACACACCACCAGTGTTAGCGCTTATAGTAAGACCTGGTAGCGTTAAACGGGCAGCTATTGAGGCTGAAAATAAGATAAAGTAACTAATAAAGAGGAAAAGGATTGACTTTGGGTGCGCTATCCCGTTTACTAATATTCCTAAGTTAGTTAAGGATGGTTTTAAGCAGTAAGAAAAGAATAAGTAGGATTAAATGGTGTTAGAGCACTATTAAGTAGCTTAGGTCTGCCTAGCGGGATATCTTAGCAACCTACTTTACAATATAATGCTAATGCTAGCATTAACACTTATGTTATTATTAGTAACACCTATAGTAGCACTAAAGACACAGCATCTTAGCGTAGGGGCCAAAAAAGACCTGGGATTATTTGCAGCGAATTTAGTGACTAGAATGCTATAGTTTCTCCAGCCTAAGGCGTTTCCATAGAAAACGGATACTAGGTCAGTGCTTCAAATTCCAGAGATAATAAAGAAACTAGGTATATATTAAGATAAGGTATAGATAAAAGGTGCTAATAAATATAAGAGCATAAAGGAGTAAATAACCGGTTATTGCGAGATATAGGATGGATTAAAGTGGTAAATAGAAAGCGAGACAGCCCTTAAAATAGTAATGTCGTTCTTTATAGCAGGGATGAATTACTATAAACTTATAAAGAGCTTCTCTCTCTACGCAAGGATGCAGCAGGATATATTCGTAAGGTATTCCGTAGTTATAATAGTATTTAGGTGGATTAATATTCGCAAATTATTATAGATAAAATATAGGTGTAAAGGTAGTGGGGCATATTGTTGTAGAAAACTTAGCAGTTTCCTTAACAAGTTGGTTTCGGCATGTTAATATGCTAAACCTTTTTTCCACTAATGCTATATTAATTCTCTAAAAAGAGTAAGAGTGTGACGGCCAAACTACTAGCTAAAAGGATAGTGTATAAAGAAGATCAAGATCGACTTCGTAGCTTATGGTTTAACATATATATACCTAAATAAGCGCCCACTAGGTCACGTGACGTCACAACCGTCACAAAGAGTAGAAGTAAAGTAGTGGTGGTGTAAAGGGCTAGTAACCAGCCTCCTTAATATTATATTATTTTAGCAGATTAATATAGTAAAGAAAGTTAATTTCGGTATATTATATGCTAAAATAGGATAATTTTAACATACTTATATAGTAGGATGAGTTAATATCAGTATATTAATATAGGAGAGGTTAATTTTAGTATATTAACACGGGAAAAGAAGTTGATTTTAGCATATTGATATACTAAAATCAAATTTACGGAAATAGAAAATAATCAGTCTAAGATAAGTGTTAAGATAAGTGTTAAGATAAGTGTTAAGATAAGTATTAAGATAAGTGTTAAGATAAATATCAGGCGTTAAGATTAGTATTTTTATCCATATTTAATATTAATTAGAAATTATTCAATATTAAATATTAACGTTTAATATTCAATATTAATACAAAAAGTGTTAATATTTAGTATATTAAATATTTTATAATAAATATAGCAGTATTATTCTATTTTACCGATACCTTAAGTATTCCTTCTTAGAACGAGTCGCGTTCCCTCTAAGCGAGAGTGCCGCCTATTAGCCTGTGCTGCTCTCGCCTCCTTTTTCTATATTGGAACGCGACGCGTTTCTACTTTTCCATTACTATACATACCGTTCTTTTTAATTGTACATTACATCGATAATATTCATCTTTGCCTTATACTAACTATTTTTTAGGGTTATTTAATTATCACTAACTCCTCTCCTAAAGAAGGCTTGCCGGCAATAGCTCTCTAACACTTTAGCTGCTATGCCTCAATAGCGTATTTGCGTGTCAGAATCGGCTTTAGAGTATAATGCTGTTGTAGATATAGGCAGCGTTGACTTGGTGGAAAATGGTCTATAGGCAATACGCGAGGAGGCCCAAATATATAAAAACGTACCAAAAATGCCTTAGATTGGATGTTTACCCCTCTTTAGTTGTCCCAGCGACTTTAAAAGGATAAATATAGTAGAGGAGCGACGCGCAATCTTAGTGCACGTAAAGAGCGAGGAATCTAGGATAAACCGCATCTTTAAGTCCCGGCGCCGGCTAATAGAAATTAATAAGCAATTTACGCGCTGGCGAAACGTCGGCTGCTAGCTATACTTTGCTACCACAGGACGGCCGGAGCCTAACCACATGGTTTATAACTGTACTTCTTAGAATAGCTGCGAGAGAGCATAGGTAATCCTTAACTGGCTGGAAAAACTTACTCTTCCTAGGTTTTTTAATAAGTTAGGAGTATGCAGCCTGTGCTCCCAAACAAACTATCTATGTGGGGATATTAGGATAGCGTATTAGGTATATATAGCGGAGTCTAAGGAGGTTAAGGATTACTAGAAAGAGATATTAGAGTCCTAAGGGCAACTAGATAGCTATTATAAGAACAAGGCAGTAGTAAGGAATACAATCGCGGCTCTCTATATATATAATAACTAAGTGCTTAGGAAAATGGTTGCAAAAAAGATATCTAATAAGGATAGAGTGGACATTACGGTAGAAAACTAAGTGCTCTTCTGGTTTAAACGACAGATATCATTCTATGGCAGCTTTGTTCTAAGACTCCTTTTCGTATTTAAGATACTAGTATATACATTTAACTTTTGGTAAAAGAGGTAGTTAGAGATGCAGGCGAACTAGTAAAATAATAATAAGGCTACCGGTAGCGCGTCGGTTAAAATATAGTAAGAGCAATCTAAATAGGGGTAGGATAATAAGTAGGAGCTACAGGACTGGACAGAATCGCTAGATTAGTGGGTTGGTAAGTGCAGCTTCTGCGCGGATTAAGGGCTAGATAGTCCTTATATTAATCACACGTTAAGAGCATATAAAAGGGGTAAGGCGGCGTAACGTAAGGTTTGACTTAGTGAGGCGATTTACCTTAAAGGGTATAGGGCTCGGGGTGGCTGCGGGGATTGCGGTACCCCTTGGGAGTTTTGCTAGAGGTAGAAGAAGAGGGAGAATAGAACATAGAAGTTGGATAGGTCAAAAAGGTGCCAATATAGGCGGCTGGTGTATAACACAGTAATTAGGCTCTTTTAGTGCAGTAATAGCAGATATAGGGTGGATATTTATATAGCAATAGAGGAAGAGGGGGATAAGGAATATATAGGTCTAGACGATAAAGATATAGCAGTATAGCTATGTAGGGGTATAACGGTAGCAGGGGTTAAATGTTTAGAGATTATCTAACAATTTTCGCTATAGATAAAGATAGTATAGAAAGCCAAACTATACTAGGGCTATAAAGCAACAATTTAATATAGAGGCGAGTGTTTAATATATATTATGGAAAACTCGGAGCAGTTTCGTTAACAAGTCGCGGCTTGGTTTCGGCATATTAACATACCAAACAATTTTTTCAATTTTTTTTTTAGTAATTCCCCTCCTAAGCTTTAGGCTAGGAATAGAAATTTTTTAGTAATTTTTATATAAAAAGCTATTTCGGCATGTTAATATACTAAAATTAAATTTGCAGAAATGGAAAATAGTTAGTTTAAGATAAGTATTAAAATAAGTGTTAAGGTAAGTGTTAAGATAAGTATTAAAATAAGTGTGGAGATAAGTATTAAGATAAGTGTCGAGATAATTGTTTAGATGTGTTAAGATAAGTATTAAGATAAGTGTTAAGATAAGTATTAAAATAAGTGCCGAGATAAGTATTAAGATGAATGTTGAGATAAATATTAAGTATTAAGATAGGTTTTAATATAGCAACTGCTAGTATGGCTACGGCGTAGGCGTTAATAGTATAAGGCTAGTTAAAATAAATAGATTTTGGCATATTAATATAATAAAGAAAGTTAATTTCGGCATATTAATAGTAAAATTTTATTAATTTTAGTATNTTAATATACCGAAAGGAAGTTAATTTTATAATTTTAAAAGGTAAAAAAAGTAAAAAAGTAGTTTTAAAAGTAGTAAAAAGGGTAAAAAGTAGTAAAAAGGGTAAAAAGTAGTAAAAAGTAAGTATTTAGTTTTAGAGTAGTTTTAAAGGTAGTTTTTTTTAGTAGTTTAATAGAAAAAAAGAAAAGTTTAGTAGTAGTTTTAAAGGTTAAAAAAAGAGTTTTTTAAGTAAAAAGAGAAGAAAAAAAAATAGTTTAAAGGTTTAGTAGTAGTTTAAGTAAAAAAAGTAGTTTTTAAGTAAAGGGTAGTTTTTTAGTAAGGTATAGTTTTTTAGTAAGGTATAGTTTTTTAGTAAAAAGTAGTTTTAAAGTAGTTTTTTTAGTAAAGAAGTATAGTTTAAGTAAAAGA